>NW_027008813.1:6430-11430 GCF_036934945.1 Oncorhynchus masou masou
ATGAGTGGCTACCGCAAGGCCCCTGGGAGGGGATGAGTGGCTACCGCAAGGCCCCTGGGAGGGGATGGGGATGGGAGGGGGATGAGTGGCTACCGCAAAGGCCCCTGGGAGGGGATGAGTGGCTACCCAAGGCCCTGGGAGGGGATGAGTGGCTACCAAGGCCCCTGGGGATGAGTGGCCCCAAGGGAGGGATGAGTGGCTACCGCAAGGCCCCTGGGAGGGGATGAGTGGCTACCGCAAGGCCCTGGGGGGGATGAGTGGCTGGGGCTACCCTGGGAGGGGATGAGTGGCTACCGCAAGGCCCCTGGGAGGGGATGAGTGGCTACCGCAAGGCCCTGGGAGGGGATGAGTGGCTACCGTGGGGCCCCTGGGAGGGGATGAGTGGCTACCGCAAGGCCCCTGGGAGGGATGAGTGGCTACCGCAAGGCCCCTGGGGGGAGGGGGATGAGTGGCTACCGCAAGGCCCCTGGGAGGGGATGAGTGGCTACCGCAAGGCCCCTGGGAGGGATGAGTGGCTACCGCAAGGCCCCTGTGGGAGATGAGTGGCTGGGCAAGGCCCTGGGGGAGGGGATGAGTGGCTACCGCAAGGCCCTTGGGAGGGGATGAGTGGCTACCAAGGCTCCTGGAGGGGGATGAGTGGCTACCGCAAGGCCCCTGGGAGGGGATGAGTGGCTACCGCAAGGCCCCTGGGGATGAGTGGCTACCGCAAGGCCCTGGGAGGGGATGAGTGGCTACCGCAAGGCCCTGGGGAGGGGATGAGTGGCTACCGCAAGGCCCCTGGGAGGGGATGAGTGGCTACCCTTGGGGGGAAAGGCCCCTGGGAGGGGATGAGTGGCTACCGCAAGGCCCCTGGGAGGGGATGAGTGGCTACCGAAGGCCCCTGGGAGGGGATGAGTGTGGCTACCGCAAGGCCCTTTTGAGGGGATGAGTGGCTACCGCAAGGCCCCTGGGAGGGGATGAGTGGCTACCGCAAGGCCCCTGGGAGGGATGAGTGGCTACCGCAAGGCCCCTGGGAGGGATGAGTGGCTACCGCAAGGCCCCTGGGAGGGGATGAGTGGCTACCGCAAGGCCCCTGGGAGGGGATGAGTGGCTACCGCAAGGCCCCTGGGAGGGGATGAGTGGCTAACGCAAGGCCCTGGGGGGAGGGGATGAGTGGCTACCGCAAGGCCCCTGGGGGATGAGTGGCTACCGCAAGGCCCTGGGAGGATGAGTGGCTACCGCAAGGCCCCTGGGAGGGGATGAGTGGCTACCGCAAGGCCCTGGGAGGGATGAAGGCAAGGCAACTGGGAGGGGATGAGTGGCTACACAAGGCCTCTGGGAGGGGATGGGGAAGGGGATGAGTGGCTACCGCAAGGCCCCTGGGGGAGGGGATGAGTGGCTACCGCAAGGCCCTGGGAGGGGATGGGGGAGGGGATGAGTGGCTACCGCAAGGCCCTGGGGGAGGGGATGAGTGGCTACCGCAAGGCCCTGGGGGGAGGGGGATGAGTGGCTACCGCAAGGCCCTTGGGGGGGGATGAGTGGCTACCGCAAGGCCCCTGGGGGGGGATGAGTGGCTACCGCAAGGCCCCTGGGTGGGGATGAGTGGCTACCGCAAGGCCCCTTTTGGGGGATGAGTGGCTACCGCAAGGCCCCTGGGTGGGGATGAGTGGCCCCAAGGAGGGGATGAGTGGCAACCGCAAGGCCCCTGGGAGGGGGATGAGTGGCTACCGCAGGGCCCCTGGGAGGGGGATGAGTGGCTACCGCAAGGCCCCTGGGAGGGGATGAGTGGCTACCGCAAGGCCCCTGGGGGAAGGCCCCTGGGAGGGGATGAGTGGCTACCGCAAGTCCCCTGGGAGGTGATGAGTGGCTACCGCAAGGCCCCTGGGGGAGGGGATGAGTGGCTACCGTAAGGCCCCTGGGGGAGGGGATGAGTGGCTACCGCAAGGCCTCTGGGGGGGATGAGTGGCTACCGCAAGGCCCCTGGGGGGATGGGGCTATGAGTGGCTACCGAAGGCCCCTGGGGGAGGGGGATGAGTGGCTACCGCAAGGCCCCTGGGGGGGATGAGTGGCTACCGCAAGGCCCCTGGGAGGGGATGAGTGGATGGCTACCGAATGCCCCTGGGAGGGGATGAGGCCCCTGGCTACCGCAAGGCCCCTGGGAGGGGATGAGTGGCTACCGCAAGGCCCCTGGGAGGGGATGAGTGGCTACCGCAAGGCCCCTGGGAGGGGATGAGTGGCTACCGCAAGGCCCCTGGGAGGGGATGATGGCTACCGCAGGGAGGGGATGAGTGGCTACCGCAAGGCCCTGGGAGGGGATGAGTGGCTACCGCAAGGCCCCTGGGAGGGGATGAGTGGCTGCCACTACCGCAAGGCCCCTGGGAGGGGATGAGTGGCTACCGTAAGTCCCCTGGGAGGGGATGAGTGGCTACCGCAAGGCCCCTGGGAGGGGATGAGTGGCTACCGCAAGGCCCCTGGGAGGGGATGAGTGGCTACCGCAAGGCCCCTGGGAGGGGATGAGTGGCTACCGCAAGGCCCCTGGGAGGGGATGAGTGGCTACCACAAGGCCCCTGGGAGGGGATGAGTGGCTACCGCAAGGCCCCTGGGAGGGGATGAGTGGCTACCGCAAGGCCCCTGGGAGGGGATGAGTGGCTACTGCAAGTCCCCTGGGAGGGGATGAGTGGCTACCGCAAGTCCCCTGGGAGGGGATGAGTGGCTACCGCAAGTCCCCTGGGAGGGGATGAGTGGCTACCGCAAGTCCCCTGGGAGGGGATGAGTGGCTACCGCAAGGCCCCTGGGAGGGGATGAGTGGATACCTCAAGGCCCCTGGACGGGGATGAGTGGCTACCGCAAGGCCCCTGGGAGGGGATGAGTGGCTACCGCAAGGCCCCTGGGAGGGGATGAGTGGCTACCGCAAGCCCCTGGGAGGGGATGAGTGGCTACCGCAAGGCCCCTGGGAGGGGATGAGTGGCTACCGCAAGGCCCCTGGGAGGGGATGGTGGCTATGGGAGGGGATGGCTACCGCAAGTCCCCTGGGAGGGGATGAGTGGCTACCGCAAGTCCCCTGGGGGGGGAGGGGATGAGTGGCTACCGCAAGTCCCCTGGGAGGGGATGAGTGGCTACCGCAAGGCCCCTGGGAGGGGATGAGTGGCTACCGCAAGGCCCCTGGGAGGGGATGAGTGGCTACCGCAAGGCCCCTGGGAGGGGATGAGTGGCTACCGCAAGGCCCCTGGGAGGGGATGAGTGGCTACCGCAAGGCCCCTGGGAGGGGATGAGTGGCTACCACAAGGCCTTACATTGGGGACACTAGGTTGAGTCACATTGGGGACAGTAGGGTGAGTTACATTGGGGACAGTAGGTGAGTTACATTGGGGACAGTGGGGTGAGTTACATTGGGGACACTAGGGTGATTTACATTGGGGACACTAGGTTGAGTCACATTGGGGACAGTAGGGTGAGTTACATTGGGGACAGTACGGTGAGTTACATTGGGGACAGTGGGGTGAGTTACATTGGGGACACTAGGGTGATTTACATTGGGGACACTAGGGTGAGTCACATTGGGGACAGTAGGGTGAGTTACATTGGGGACAGTAGGTGAGTTACATTGGGGACAGTGGGGTGAGTTACATTGGGGACACTAGGGGACACATTGGGGGTGAGTTACATTGGGGACAGTTGAGTTACATTGGGGACAGTAGGGTGAGTTACATTGGGGACAGTAGGGTGAGTTACATTGGGGACAGTACGGTGAGTTACATTGGGGACAGTGGGGTGAGTTACATTGGGGACAGTGGGGTGAGTTACATTGGGGACATTAGGTTGAGTTACATTGGGGACATTAGGTTGAGTTACATTGGGGACAGTACGGTGAGTTACATTGGGGACAGTGGGGTGAGTTACATTGGGGACAGTGGGAGTGAGTTGAGCTACATTGGGGACAGTAGGGTGAGTTACATTGGGGACAGTAGGGTGAGTTACATTGGGGACAGTAGGGTGAGTTACATTGGGGACAGTAGGGTTTACATTGGGGACAGTAGGGAGAGTTACATTGGGGACACAGGGTGAGTTACATTGGGGACATTAGAAGTTGAGTTACATTGGGGACACTAGGGTGAGTTACATTGGGGAGTTACATTACACTAGGGGGTTACAGTAGAGTTACATTGGGGACAGTAGGTAGGGTGAGTTACATTGGGGACATTAGGGTGAGTTACATTGGGGACAGTAGGGTGAGTTACATTGGGGACACTAGGGTGAGTTACATTGGGGACACTAGAGTTACATTGGGGACACTAGGGTGAGTTACATTGGGGACACTAGGGTGAGTTACATTGGGGACAGTAGGGTGAGTTACATTGGGGACAGGGTGAGTTACATTTGTGTGTATGGGGACACTAGGGTGAGTTACATTGGGGACACTAGGGTGATTTACATTGGGGACAGTAGGGTGAGTTACATTGGGGACACTAGGGTGAGTTACATTGGGGACACTAGGGTGAGTTACATTGGGGACACTAGGGTGAGTTACATTGGGGACACTGGGGACACATTGGGGACAGGGGTGAGTTACATTGGGGACACTAGGGTGAGTTACAGTAGGGTGAGTTACATTGGGGACACTAGGGTGAGTTACATTGGGGACACATTGGGGACACTAGGGTGAGTTACATTGGGGACACTAGGGTGAGTTACATTGGGGACACTAGGGTGATTTACATTGGGGACAGTAGGGTGAGTTACATTGGGGACACTAGGGTGAGTTACACTGGGGACGGGCCGGAATTCAATGCCAGCACAACTAAAAGCTCTCTCTCTCATGCACACACGCACGCACACACAAACACTTGTGGTTTTTGTGAAGCAGGCAGGCAATCAGCAACGTCCTGGGGAGGCTTTGCTCCTGACTAAGCCAAATCTCCCAGAGAGAGAGAAACATTAAACAGCATGCAGCTCTGAGGAACAACAGAAGCATTGTCCCAACCAGCAGAGGAACATTAGGGTGTTATGTTAGAACCTCCTCT
>NW_027008813.1:16430-71497 GCF_036934945.1 Oncorhynchus masou masou
AAACGTTTCATCTGCCCAGAGGATAAATATTGCACAACAATCCATCCCCCTTGTTGACGGGTTGTTTTCTGTTTTCTTCTTTTGTGCAGAAACAGTTGATCACAGTCAGAGACATGGTAGAGAGGGGGAGGTGTGCTGGCAGAAACAGTTGATCACAGTCAGAGACATGGCAGAGAGGGGGAGGTGTGCTGGCAGAAACAGTTGATCACAGTCAGAGACATGGTAGAGAGGGGGAGGTGTGCTGGCAGAAACAGTTGATCACAGTCAGAGACATGGTAGAGAGGGGGAGGTGTGCTGGCAGAAACAGTTGATCACAGTCAGAGACATGGCAGAGAGGGGGAGGTGTGCTGGCAGAAACAGTTGATCACAGTCAGAGACATGGATCACAGTCAGAGAGGGGGAGGTGTGCTGGCAGAAACAGTTGATCACAGTCAGAGACATGGTAGAGAGGGGGAGGTGTGCTGGCAGAAACAGTTGATCACAGTCAGAGACATGGCAGAGTTGATCACAGGGACATGGTAGAGTGTGCTGGCAGAAACAGTTGATCACAGTCAGAGACATGGTAGAGAGGGGGAGGTGTGCTGGCAGAAACAGTTGATCACAGTCAGAGACATGGTAGAGAGGGGGAGGTGTGCTGGCAGAAACAGTTGATCACAGTCAGAGACATGGTAGAGAGGGGGAGGTGTGCTGGCAGAAACAGTTGATCACAGTCAGAGACATGGTAGAGAGGGGGAGGTGTGCTGGCAGAAACAGTTGATCACAGTCAGAGACATGGCAGAGAGGGTGGTGTGCTGGCAGAAACAGTTGATCACAGTCAGAGACATGGTAGAGAGAGGGAGGTGTGCTGGCAGAAACAGTTGATCACAGTCAGAGACATGGTAGAGAGGGAGAGGTGTGCTGGCAGAAACAGTTGATCACAGTCAGAGACATGGTAGAGAGGGGGAGGTGTGCTGGCAGAAACAGTTGATCACAGTCAGAGACATGGTAGAGAGGGGGAGGTGTGCTGGCAGAAACAGTTGATCACAGTCAGAGACATGGTAGAGAGGGGGAGGAGACATGGTAGGTGTGCTGGCAGAAACAGTTGATCACAGTCAGAGACATGGTAGAGAGGGAGAGGTGTGCTGGCAGAAACAGTTGATCACAGTCAGAGACATGGTAGAGAGGGAGAGGTGTGCTGGCAGAAACAGTTGATCACAGTCAGAGACATGGTAGAGAGAGGGAGGTGTGCTGGCAGAAACAGTTGATCACAGTCAGAGACATGGTAGAGAGGGAGAGGTGTGCTGGCAGAAACAGTTGATCACAGTCAGAGACATGGTAGAGAGGGAGAGGTGTGCTGGCAGAATCTTTTGCTGATGCAGATCGTTGCTGCTGCTGGCCCTGCAGTGGTGCATTATGGAGAACAGGAGCAGGGAAGACATTCTCCAGCAGTATTCTTGGCCAGTTAGGGTGGCATTTGGTCTGGGCAATTAATTTGATGAGGCTTTTTTTAACCTAATCGAACCAAATGGCATTGAGGTCAGAAGACCTTTCTCAATAGAGAAAGAGCTTACAAAGGATGTCATGATGGTGACATAAGAGAGGTCATTAGCTATTGGTCTTGAGTACTGTTTTAAACAACTACCAGGTAGGTACAGTAGACTCCCCTTAGATATATGTTTTGACCTTTCAGAATAACAAGTGTGTGGACACAGGTTGAAGTTTGTAAACACTAGGTAGATATTGTTATGGCGTGTTTGATTGAATTTCAGCCTAGCTAATCAGCCAGTGTTACCAGAGACTCTTGTCTGTATCCAAAAAAGCCCCCTACCCCCTATTTATGGGCACTGGTAAAAAAGTAGTGCACTACAAAGGCAATAGGTGCATTTGGAACAGGCTGCTATAGAGCCACAGGAAGCTCCTACCGGGCTCAGTGAAACCGGGCCTCATGCAAATAGCAGGATAAGTCAATAACCCCATATTGTGTCTGCTCTGGGACCATAAAGACACAGACTGGGAATGGGGGAAGGGGACAAAAGAGCTTCAGCCATGTCTCAGGCTTATGCAGTCACACATGAACAGATACACACACACACACACACACACACACACACACACACACACACACACACACACACACTGACTGTCTACAAACAGGCATTCTCATAGACCTTCACAGACAGACACACAGTCACAGCATTTGTCATCCACCCCAAACAGTATTTGAGATCGTTGCTTACCTGAAATGGAACCAATGGAATAGTCCCAAAAGAGCAAAGCCCTACCCATCAGGCACTCCAGACAGGCTGAAGCAAATGCTCAAGGTACCATTTGAACCCAGGTATGGATACCTGTACCAGAAGTAACATAACTCCATGACTCCTTCAAAGAAATAAAGCATACCTAACCTAGTCAGTTGCACAACTGAATAACTCAAATAATTGGGTCGGCAGGTAGCCTAGTGGTTAGAACATTGGGCCAGTAACTGAAAGGCTGCTCAATGGAATACTGGAGCTGACAATGTAAACATCTATTGTTCTGCCCTTGAACAAGGCAGTTAACCCACTGTTCTTAGGCAGTCATTGTTCTTAACTGACTTGCCTAGTTAAATAAAATGTATTCAAATGAAATGTGTCTTCCACATTTAGCCCAACCCTTCTGCCTTAATCGGCGTCCGGAGAGAGATTGTTGCTGGGGGTTAACTGTCTTGCTCAAGTGCAGAACAGCACATTTTTTCCCCCCACCTTGCCAGCTCTGGGATTTGAACCAGCGACCTTCCGGTTACTGGTCAAACACTCTTAAACCACTAGGCTACCTGGCACCATATAGCTACTGGTCTAACAAACATCTGGAAAGAGTAAAAAACATCACTTGCCACCTTAGAAAAGCTATATTTCTGAGAGGGAGATTCTTTGTGAAGAGGGCAGAGCACAGCGTGTATCTGAACGGCCTGTGACTGGGTCTCTCCTCTCTGACTTCTAGAAGACACAGGATGCCATATGGCTGCGTTCTATTAAAGCTCACCACATGCTTCATAGAGCTAGGCCTAGGAGATCAGCTACAGCCACGATTCATAAGTTGTGTTGCATCCCAAATGGTGCCCTATTTCATATGTAGTGCACTACTTCTGACCATGGTACATAGAGCTCTTGTCAAAAGTAGTGCACTATGTAGGGAATAGAGTGCCATTTGGAACATAAGCTTAATAATGTCCTTGTTTCAGTTGTCTCTCGGAGGAGATTCAGAAAACAAACTCTAGTCTCCTCCAGGCAGCCTCACTCCAGGGCACTTCTGTCCATGAGAACATACAGTACACTTTGATAATACATTTACTCCTAAATAATAATAATAATAAAATAATAGACTTGATTATGTTGCTCTTGTAGATGTGCTCAAAGCAGGAGCAAAAGTCTCCCCATCCACTATTAACGTGCTGCCCCACCTGGGCGATGCACGGGAACCATTTGGCCCCAGAAAGCATGCCAGTCACCAGCTTCCATAATGAAGAGGAGGGTTATTAGGAGGCAAGAGATGATTAGGTGGCCATGATGTTATGAAGCCAGGCTGGGAATTGAATACACCGGGGTTATCATATGACTATTCAGATGTTGTACATATGATTTTGAAAATAATAGGCAAACACTTATGCTGAGCAAATCTCTTGTCCAGGCCCATTTATGGTAGCCTGGTCCCAGATCAGTTTATGCCATCATGCCAACTCATTGTCAAGGAGTTGACATGATAGAATATACAGATCTGGGACCAGGGTACATTTATGGATCCTACTGTAATTTGTCCCATTCAAGCTTTGACAGTCATCACCAAAGTTGGTACTACTATTGTTATGTCTTGACATGTCTTGCCTGTAAAATGCAACGGTCATCATTTAAAATGGCCACATGGTCAATGAATGCCTATCTAAAACAAGTACACCACCACAACAAAAGCATTTTTGATAAACATTTTTCATTTTATTTCTTAAATATAAAACCTTTCCCAGTTGGATAGGGCTGAATGAACAACAGAAATATTAAAAATCCCCAGAAAACCAAGACTATTATGGTAGAGCACAGTTGTCCCTCCTGCTCCAAGTGTAGCTGACCCCGTCCTCTCCTGGGCCTAAAGACTGTGTGGAGTAGAGGAGACCCTTAAACCAGGGGAGTGCTGCTGCACAGAAGACATTCTCCTAAATAGACAGCTGTATGGACAGGGACCAGATAATTCATAGAATTATAATTCATTCTCAGAGTTCTACACTGAACAGAAATAGAAACGCAACATGTAAAGTGTTGGTTCCATGTTTCATGAACTGAAATAAAATATCCCAGAAATGTTCCATACTCACAAAAAGGTTACTTCCCTGTTAGTGAGCATTTCTCCTTTTCCAGATAATCCACCCACCTGACAGGTGTGGCATGTCAAGAAGCTGATTAAACAGCAGGATCATTACACATGTGTACCTTGTGCTGGGGACAATAAAAGGCCACTCTATAATGTGCAGTTTTATCACACAACACAATGCCACAGATATCCCAAGTTTTGGGGAACATGCAGTTGGCATGCTGACTGTTGCCATAAGCCGACTCCAACATCGTTTTAGAGAATTTGGCAGTACGTCAAACCGGCCTCACAACCGCAGACCACTTGTATGGCATCATGTGTGCGAACGGTTTGCTGATGTCAACATTATGAACAGAGTGCCCCATGGTGGCGATGGGATTATGGTATGGACAGGCATAAGCTACGGACAACAAGCACAATTGCATTTTATCGATGGCAATTTGAATGCACAGAAATATCGTGGCGAGATCCTGAGGACCATTGTGAGGCCCATTTCTTTTAAGGTGTCTTTGACCAACACATCTGTATTCCCAGTCATGTGAAATCCGTAGATTCATTAATTAATTAAAATTGACTGATTTCCTCATATGAATTGTAACTCAGTAAAATCTTTGAAATTATTGCATTTATATTTTTGTTCAGTATAAAATCAGATTTAATTCTAAGAGTTCTATTCTAATTCATTGTACCAATGGGTGCTGAGAAGGTTCTGGAATTTACTCCAAGGGTTCTGAAATGATTTAGAATTCCTTCCAGTTCTATGAAGGAGCACAGCATTCCCTGACCTTCCCCTTCCTTTGTTCCTAAATCTGGATGACTAGTTTGATATAGGCCTTAGATTCCTCATGAGAGCAAAGAGCTGGCGCCAGGACGGTGCTTCCTCACTCACTATACCTCTTCATCTACAGTACATGTCATGTTTGTGTCTGCACCTCCTAGAAAACAACATGACACACAACACCTAAACAACACTGTGCAAAAACTCTTTGGTAATCAGATGAGTTTGAGAGAGAAACAAAAACAAAAGGAAAATGGAAAAACAACAATCCAACAACAGATGGGTATACAATTTTTCTAATATACATATTCCAACAGTCAGGTAACAGAGAATGGAGACTGCAAATTCAATAAATTAGACAGCGGAGGATGAATTGCAGATATTAAATCCAGCAGTTGTGTTCACAGAAGTAAATAAAAAGAAAATCTAAAATCAATTGAAAAAAAACAACAGTGTTATTCTGTATTATAAACAAATCAAAAGGAATCAAAATGGTCCTTTAGTCTTAATTCAAATTGCTTTTCATCTAAGTCAACCTTCTTCAATGATGAAATGTTTGTTCATATCAACCTCCTGTAAACATTCACAATCAAGAGTACAGTTCCATTTAGAGCACTGCTGGTCTGTGAAGATGACAACATCCATCTTCTCCACACACAAGACAAGCGCTACACCTTTTAAAGAGCTTGTACATGCACATCACTGAGGTACACATAATATAACCCCGAATATCACCACATCCCTCCCATACTCTCTTTATACATCATGTAGTTCCCAGACACTTTCGCCCAAATGGGAAGAGTCTGGTGGACCAACGCATCAAACTTGGCCTTCGTTAGTCAATACAGAATGACTGTGAGAAACTCCTGGCGCATTGGCTTAATCTACCAACCAATCATCTCCCATAACACGCCTCACAGTTGTGTGATTTGCTCAAATTAAATGATGACAGGTACTTGACTCAGTAGGTCACTGCCATAGAAATCTATGGTCACTCCCACTAAGGCAAACTTTGAATTGTTGAAATCCCAGGCTTTTATGTGCAACAACCTGGAGACAAGGTTACTGTACAAATAACACAGAATGGTCTTTATTACTATACTGGTAGAATAAGACATCAGAGCACGTTGTTCTTGCGTCCAGAGTTATGGTAGGCTCATCCAAAGGAATATTCATCAAGATGCTTTATTTTTCAGCTTTAATGAAAACATCTTCTACAGTTTTGTCTCAGTCAGTTCAACGTTCACGTGTTTTCTTTAAAAAAAGCAGATTTCCAAAATATATCCAAGTCTTTTTTGTTTCTGTAAAAAATAAATTAGGTAGTTAAAAATGCTGCTAAGACAAATGGGAAGAGGGAAAGACACCCAGGCCTGGGAAACTCCACATACTGCTTTCGTCAGTCCTGGCCGGAGTGCTTTCTCACGCTGTCCTGAGGGATTCGTTATTTGAGCTCCCGACCTTCCGGAAGCCGTGGTCGTTCTTCTCGAGCCACAGTTCAGCCAGCTGCTGTGTCGAGCCGTGCGACGAGGCTTTGGAGCCCAGGCACATCTTGTACTGGTTGGGCTCCAGGTTGGGGTCGCACACTACTGGATGGTGAACGTGTATGATCCCCGGGTCCGTGCTCCGGAACAACCGGATCCCTGATTGGACAAACTTGTTAAAGAGGTCCACGTCCTCCAAACCCCACCCTTGGATGGAGGTGTCAAAGCCCCCGGCCCCGACCAGGTCGCCCTTGTAAACACAGACAATGCCGAAGCCGTAGTGACGCCACAGACCCGTCTTGGCGGTGAACACATAGTGGTTCTCACTGGGCACCTTACCGGCGTAAACCACCTTGGGGTCGTACTGACTGAAGATGATGGGGAAGTAGGTCTGCTCCCCCAGGACCGTGTTACTCCGGCACCTCTTGAGGAAGTCTGTTGTGAAGAGCAGGTCCACGTCGCAATAGAAGAGTAGCGAGTCGTTGGAGAAGTGGGCCGAGCCCACCTCCAGAGCCAAGGCCCGGGAGAAGGAGCCCGACACGGGCTGGATCTCCATCTCGGCACGGGGGTACTTGATGTGGTACTCCCTCATCAGCTCCACCTGCTTGACCCGCTCTGTGTTGTTGTCGGTGCTGAAGAGGAGGATGAGCAGCTTGACGTTCTGGTTGGGGATCAGGCACACCCGTTCTAAATTGGTCATGAAGCGGACAAAGATGTCGTAGCGTCCGGATAGCGGCACCAGTATGTTGACCTTAGGCTCCTTCGGCTCCTTCTGGTCCTGGCTAGAGCTGGACAGCTTGAAGGGCACAAACATCTTGAGGGAGTTGGAGAGGAAGGACAGGGAGTCAGAGTCCTGGTTGATGCTGCTGGCGAGAGCCTTGTCGTCCATCTCCTCTTCCTCTCTGAACTGGATCTGGCTGAAGGTCTGCTGGAGGTAGGCATGTCTCCTCACCGGCACCGTCATGGTCTTCCCTTTGTGCTTCTTGTAGAGGAGCAACAGGTCCAGCACGTACTCCGCCCCGTACATGGGGTTGACCCGCCGGTAGCCGTACTGGATCTCCTTGAAGTCGATCACTCGTCCCCGCGTCTTGGCGTTGGCGTTAATCATCTCCATCACCTGCATGATGATGTCATCCAGGGCCAGATGCTGGGAGGAGTCCATTCCCCGGCGGGGGGGTTGGCCGTCAGACGAGGAGAACAGGTACTTGCCCGTCAGGAACTCCCACTCCAGGACCTCCTCGCGGAGCCGAGGGTGGAACCTCATGAAGGATGGAGGCATGCCCAACTGCAGGTCCTCTCGGCTGGGCTCGGCCGCCCCGTAGCGGCACATCTGGACGATCTCACGGTGGAGCTGGACGGTGCGGTGGCGGAGCTGGGCGATCTTGCGGCTGAGCATGTAGCTGTGCAGGCGGTACTGGTAGGGCGGGTTCTTGTTGGGGTGCAGGGTGATGGCCCGGTGGATCTTGCTATTGTGGAGGTCGCGGATGTATCCCTTCTTGTTGGGCTCGTAGTTCTCGTAGAACAGCTGCTGCATCTGGGGAGAGAAGAGAGGGAGACAACGGCTGAGGTTACATCAAATAAACACAATATGGCACAATAGAACACATGCATTATATAGACTAGGCCCTGTGTGGGAGTGTATAAAAGCACAACGCATACAGAGCGCGCTCTAGGACAGAAAACATTCTGCCCTCTAAAATGTGAAAATAGCAAAAAACAAGTTGCACAACACAGCTTGATCCCAGTTGACCCCTGTTGACCCCTCTCCACTGCCTGTACTTGTATACTGCTCCACTGAGGATTTAAGGTGGATGTCTACATGAATGTAAACTCCTGCAGCCCAACAGAGATGTTATTTTTATCAGACGTCCTGCTGCTAATGCAAAGTGCAAATTAGAACAGGCTCAAGGAATGCCTTCTGGAGGTGAGCTCCGAGCTTCCAGAGCCCTCATATTGACCAGGGAGCGGGTAAGCCTCGACGGTTCCATGAGTGTTGACTGCAAACCTGTTGAGGCTTTACAAACCTAATGTTCCCCCAATCACAGGGGGCCGTGTGAGTAAACTGTGGGACAGCTGCTGAGGCCCCTGTTGGCAGCGACTCAAGCGTGGCCAAGAAGGAAGGGTCTGTGTTGTTGACCAATCCAATGAAGGGAGTCTTCAGAGGTCTATTTGCGAAAGACAGACACCGCTCAGAAAAAGGCCTCCAATTTTGAGAAGGACGGCTCTGGAATGCAGCCACAAACCCAGTCCCTTGGGGGAAAGGCAATACACAGAATCGGACAGGATCGGTATAGAGGCCAGGCCTGATAGTTTTAGAAAAGCGATACCTAACTAGTGTAAGTACGGCTGGTCACAAGAACTCACTGAATAAGTCTCTTTGCTTTTCCATGGGCTCTGCCCCTGCCTTCCTGCACCTAGGAGGAGTTGGAACGTGGCCAACCATAAAATCAAGCAGTCTGATCAATGGAAATCTTGAGCAAACCCCAAGCTTTAGAGTGTGAGGGGTCAGGTAGGCTATTACATCAGAACCAAGGGGGCTATGACATGGCAGCCTTACACACATGTATTTAATGAGCATATAAAATAAGATCTAGGAAAAAGATTGTTGCAGTCGTCAACCTCTACACGTGTCCATGTTTCACTGGTTCTGAGAAGTGACTGGCAAATAGCCCTCTTTGGACACCAAACCAGCGGGTGCATCTTTATATTATAAAGTGGCTTCCTCTCCATCTCTCCTTCCCATCATCTCCTTCCATACATTGGAGAAGTCAGTGACATGGAGAGGATCTCTTCTCCTTTGTTCTGAGAGGTGGCCAAATGAAGATCCCCTCTCCTTTGTTCTGAGAGGTGGCCAAATGAAGATCCCCTCTCCTTTGTTCTGAGAGGTGGCCAAATGAAAATCCTCTCTCCTTTGTTCTGAGAGGTGGCCAAATGAAGATCCCCTCTCCTTTGTTCTGAGAGGTGGCCAAATGAAGATCCCCTCTCCTTTGTTCTGAGAGGTGGCCAAATGAAGATCCCCTCTCCTTTGTTCTGAGAGGTGGCCAAATGAAGAGCTCTTCTCCTTTGTTCTGAGAGGTGGCCAAATGAAAATCCCCTCTCCTTTGCTCTGAGAGGTGGCCAAATGAAGATCCCCTCTCCTTTGTTCTGAGAGGTGGCCAAATGAAGATCCCCTCTCCTTTGTTCTGAGAGGTGGCCAAATGAAGAGCTCTTCTCCTTTGTTCTGAGAGGTGGCCAAATGAAGATCCCCTCTCCTTTGTTCTGAGAGGTGGCCAAATGAAGATCCCCTCTCCTTTGTTCTGAGAGGTGGCCAAATGAAGATCCCCTCTCCTTTGTTCTGAGAGGTGGCCAAATGAAGAGCTCTTCTCCTTTGTTCTGAGAGGTGGCCAAATGAAGATCCCCTCTCCTTTGCTCTGAGAGGTGGCCAAATGAAGATCCCCTCTCCTTTGTTCTGAGAGGTGGCCAAATGAAGATCTGCTCTCCTTTGTTCTGAGAGGTGGCCAAATGAAGAGCTCTTCTCCTTTGTTCTGAGAGGTGGCCAAATGAAGATCCCCTCTCCTTTGCTCTGAGAGGTGGCCAAATGAAGATCTGCTCTCCTTTGCTCTGAGAGGTGGCCAAATGAAGATCTGCTCTCCTTTGCTCTGAGAGGTTGGCCAAATGAAGATCTCCTCTCCTTTGTTCTGAGAGGTGGCCAAATGAAGATCTGCTCTCCTTTGCTCTGAGAGGTGGCCAAATGAAAAGAGGAAGATTAGAAGGAGCCACTTCAGAGTACTGAGACGTACCCCAGCAGGTAGGCCAAGTCAGATTGTTCTGAGTGCCCAGCTGTGAGGCAGTAGACATCAACACTGCAGCCAGGCAGCCAGGCAGGATGTTGACCTCCCTCTCTCCCATGGCTTCCCCATCATTACCACCTCTAACGACCTGACTTTTGTCTTCCATGCCTCCTTCAGCAGTTAAGACTCATTAGAATGATTTTTCACATTCATTAAGCCTCCATAACACACCGCTCACAATCCTCACATCAGCACACTTTCATCTAATCACCCTGAATGGCTCATTAAGAAATAAAAGGAAGAAAAATATAAAGGTAAATTATCGCTGTGAGTTTTAAGTCTTGTGTCACACACAACCACATCAAGCAGAGCTTTTGTGAAGAAGGTGGAGAACCCCAAGCTCAGTGATGGACAGAAACTAAGCGCTGAAAAGCATACCATGTGTTTTATGCCAGGTTTTAACAACCTATTGTATTCAGACCTTCTGTGTTCAAACACTTCAAAAATCTGTGCTTGATTGAGTTCACATGTAACCAATGGAATGGTGCAAACCCAGCCCATCTGGCACTCCAGGCATGCTAGATCAAACACTAAAAGCATTTGAAATACATCAAATACTAGTTGAACCCAGGTCTGATTGTAGTAATCTGTTGTAATCACAGCAACTGGTGGAAGAGCAGAGGCATCGGAATAGACGGCTCGGGAACAGAAGACAAAAGGTTCCCCAATATACACCCGTCTCTTCAGGCACTTAATCAGGAGGAGATCATATCTGGACACATTAAGATGACAGCTCAGTGTCGTATCATATCTGGACACATTAAGATGACAGCTCAGTGTTGTATCATATCTGGACACATTAAGATGACAGCTCAGTGTCGTATCATATCTGGACACATTAAGATGACAGCTCAGTGTCGTATCATATCTGGACACATTAAGATGACAGCTCAGTGTCGTATCATATCTGGACACATTAAGATGACAGCTCAGTGTTGTATCATATCTGGACACATTAAGATGACAGCTCAGTGTTGTATCATATCTGGACACATTAAGATGACAGCTCAGTGTCGTATCATATCTGGACACATTAAGATGACAGCTCAGTGTCGTAACATATCTGGACACATTAAGATGACAGCTCAGTGTCGTATCATATCTGGACACATTAAGATGACAGCTCAGTGTCATATCATATCTGGACACATTAAGATGACAGCTCAGTGTCGTATCATATCTGGACACATTAAGATGACAGCTCAGTGTCGTATCATATCTGGACACATTAAGATGACAGCTCAGTGTTGTATCATATCTGGACACATTAAGATGACAGCTCAGTGTTGTATCATATCTGGACACATTAAGATGACAGCTCAGTGTCGTATCATATCTGGACACATTAAGATGACAGCTCAGTGTTGTATCATATCTGGACACATTAAGATGACAGCTCAGTGTTGTATCATATCTGGACACATTAAGATGACAGCTCAGTGTTGTATCATATCTGGACACATTAAGATGACAGCTCAGTGTTGTATCATATCTGGACACATTAAGATGACAGCTCAGTGTCGTATCATATCTGGACACATTAAGATGACAGCTCAGTGTTGTAAATGTAGAATGAGTCATGCCACCGTCTCATCTTCCCTCCCTGCTAACTCTTTATCTCCTCGCCTCCATTAAGTCAATATGGACGCCACTACAAACAGAGCAGAGGGAAAACAAACAGTGCTGTCAAGTCCATTACAAGAGGACAACACTATCGCAGTGGGACTAAATATCCCCCCTGAACAAACAAGTAGTCATTGTGGAGCGATTGCATTCGGAGACAGGTGATACAATTGTCTTCCTTGGACCGTGCAACTTGGGCCTAAATCAACACATTACGTCTGGACGGCAGAACCCGGCAGAGTAATGGGAGGAGATATGCACTCTGGGGCGGTGTCCAAAATGGCACCCTGTCCCCATGTAGTGCATTACTTTTGACCAGAACCATATGGGACCCCGGTCAAAAGTAGTGAGCTGCATAGGGAATAGTGTGCCATTTGGGACACTGGCTGGGTAAGTGACGGTTCCAGTCTGGCTCATGTCGGGGCTAGCGCTGGCTAGCGCTGGCTTCCTCTGGAGTCGTGGGTAAACTGAAAGCCAGTCAAATCTGTGATGAACATACAGCATGGCCAAGGGAAACACCAACGGCAGACACCATCTATTCATAACGAATATTACAAGGGACAGGTTGTCTGAAATCACCATTAAAGGGTGAGAATAGAGCCAGGTTGGCGTACAGAAAACTTCTCAGGTGTTGGAATGTGAAAGGCTGTTGGAATGCAACTCAGAGGGAAATATATGCTCCTCTGATCAGCAACCATCAGGGGCAGGAATGTGACTGGAAAAACTCAGGCCCGAGGCAACATGCAGGTATTATTAAGTCATTAGCATTAGTTGGGGGGACAGGGAATGTAGGGAATAGGGTGTCATTACGGAAGCAGTCAGAGAATCTCACAGGGCCGTAACCCAGTCTATTGCTGCCACCAGTTGAATCCCACAGGGCCGTAACCCAGTCTATTGCTGCCACCAGTTGAATCCCACAGGGCCGTAACCTAGTCTATTGCTGCCACCAGTTGAATCCCACAGGACCGTAACCTAGTCTATTGCTGCCACCCGTAACCTAGTCTATTGCTGCCAGATTGAATCCACAGGGCTGTTGAATCCCACAGGGCCTAGTCTATTGCTGCCACCAGTAATCCTAACCTAGTCTATTGCTGCCACCAGTTGAATCTCACAGGGCCGTAACCTCTATTGCTGCCAGTCTATTGCTGCCACCAGATGAATCCCACAGGGCCGTAACCCAGTCTATTGCTGCCACCAGTTGAATCCACAGGGCCGTAGTCTGCCACCAGATCCACAGGGCCGTGCTGCCACCAGTTGAATCCCACAGGGCCGTAACCTAGTCTATTGCTGCCACCAGTTGAATCCCAGGGCCGTAACCTAGGGCTGCCACCAGTAATCCACAGGGCTGTCTATTGCTGCCACCAGTTGAATCCCACAGGACCGTAACCTAGTCTATTGCTGCCACCAGATGAATCTCACAGGGCTGTAACCTAGTCTATTGCTGCCACCAGTTGAATCCCACAGGGCCGTAACCCAGTCTATTGCTGCCACCAGTTGAATCCCACAGGGCCGTAACCCAGTCTATTGCTGCCACCAGTTGAATCCCACAGGGCCGTAACCTAGTCTATTGCTGCCACCAGTTGAATCCCACAGGGCCGTAACCTAGTCTATTGCTGCCACCAGTTGAATCCCACAGGGCCGTAACCCAGTCTATTGCTGCCACCAGTTGAATCCCACAGGGCCGTAACCTAGTCTATTGCTGCCACCAGATGAATCCCACAGGGCCGTAACCTAGTCTATTGCTGCCACCAGATGAATCCCAAACCTAGGGCCTAACCTAGTCTATTGCTGCCACCAGTTGAATCCCACAGGGCCGTAACCTAGTCTATTGCTGCCACCAGTTGAATCCCACAGGGCCGTAACCTAGTCTATTGCTGCCACCAGATGAATCCCACAGGGCCGTAACCTAGTCTATTGCTGCCACCAGATGAATCCCACAGGGCTGTAACCTAGTCTATTGCTGCCACCAGTTGAATCCCACAGGGCCGTAACCTAGTCTATTGCTGCCACCAGTTGAATCTCACAGGGCCGTAACCTAGTCTATTGCTGCCACCAGTTCAATCCCACAGGGCCGTAACCTAGTCTATTGCTGCCACCAGTTGAATCCCACAGGGCCGTAACCTAGTCTATTGCTGCCACCAGTTGAATCCCAACAGGGCTGTAACCTAACCTAGTCTATTGCTGCCACCAGTTGAATCTCACAGGGCCGTAACCCAGTCTATTGCTGCCACCAGTTGAATCTCACAGGGCCGTAACCTAGTCTATTGCTGCCACCAGTTGAATCCCACAGGGCTGTAACCTAGTCTATTGCTGCCACCAGTTGAATCTCACAGGGCCGTAACCTAGTCTATTGCTGCCACCAGTTGAATCTCACAGGGCTGTAACCTAGTCTATTGCTGCCACCAGTTGAATCCCACAGGGCCGTAACCTAATCTATTGCTGCCACCAGTTGAATCTCACAGGGCTGTAACCTAGTCTATTGCTGCCACCAGTTGAATCCCACAGGACCGTAACCTAGTCTATTGCTGCCACCAGTTGAATCCCACAGGGCCGTAACCTAGTCTATTGCTGCCACCAGTTGAATCCCACAGGGCTGTAACCCAGTCTATTGCTGCCACCAGTTTTTATCCCACAGGGCTGTAACCTAGTCTATTGCTGCCACCAGTTGAATCTCACAGGGCTGTAACCTAGTCTATTGCTGCCACCAGTTGAATCCCACAGGGCCGTAACCTAATCTATTGCTGCCACCAGTTGAATCTCACAGGGCTGTAACCTAGTCTATTGCTGCCACCAGTTGAATCCCACAGGGCCGTAACCTAGTCTATTGCTGCCACCAGTTGAATCCCACAGGGCCGTAACCTAGTCTATTGCTGCCACCAGTTGAATCCCACAGGGCTGTAACCCAGTCTA
Source organism: Oncorhynchus masou masou (assembly GCF_036934945.1). Classification (NCBI taxonomy): domain Eukaryota; kingdom Metazoa; phylum Chordata; class Actinopteri; order Salmoniformes; family Salmonidae; genus Oncorhynchus; species Oncorhynchus masou. The sequence continues at coordinate 31,370 of NW_027008813.1, forward strand.
TTGCTGCCACCAGTTTTTATCCCACAGGGCTGTAACCTAGTCTATTGCTGCCACCAGTTGAATCCCACAGGGCTGTAACCTAGTCTATTGCTGCCACCAGTGTGACAGGTTTGGTATAGTCTGGGACGAGCCACTCACATCACTGGTCCATGATAAAGGAGCGCAGCACCAGACCTGCTGATGTTCCCCTTCCATCTTTAAAAGTACAATAAAAAGGCTTTATGTACTATTGTTTTATTGATGACTTTTATTGTTCTATGATTTGTGTGTGTATGTTGTGTGTGCATGTGTGTGTGTGAATGTGTGTGTCTGTGTATATTGTGTGTGTCTGTTGTGTGTGCATGTGAGAGAGACAGCTTGCGTGTATCTGTGTCTAAATGGTGCTTAATTCTAGTTGGCCAGTTCTGGTATATTTCAGCTCAGAGGTGCAATGTTCGATTATGGTCCAGTGACATTACCGGCTCTCGCTGTCAACACACACCCCTGCTGCAGAGAGATAGCTACCATCCATCAGCTGCCCTGTCTACAACTAGAGAGGGGAGCTGACCAGCCAGAGGGCAGAGGGAGAGAGAGGGGAGCTGACCAGCCAGAGGGGAGAGGGAGAGAGAGGGGAGCTGACCAGCCAGAGGGTAGAGGGAGAGAGAGGGGAGAGACAGAGAGGGGAGCTGACCAGCCAGAGGGGAGAGAGAGAGGGGAGAGACAGAGAGGGGAGCTGACCAGCCAGAGGGGAGAGAGACAGAGAGGGGAGAGACAGAGAGGGGAGCTGACAAGAGTAAAGAGTAAGAGTAAAGAAAATGGGCAGAAGGGTAAAAAAGAGGAGTGGTGTTCGGGACCATAGTAGGGTGGATAGATGAACAAAAGGGGACAAGGAGAGGAGTCTCAGGCAGTAGAACACAGGACAGAGGAGAGGAAAGGAGGAGAGGAGTCCCAGGCAGTTGAACACAGGACAGAGGAGAGGAAAGGAGGAGAGGAGTCCCAGGCAGTAGAACACAGGACAGAGGAGAGGAAAGGAGGAGAGGAGTCCCAGGCAGTAGAACACAGGACAGAGGAGAGGAAAGGAGGAGAGGAGTCCCAGGCAGTAGAACACAGGACAGAGGAGATGAAAGGAGGGAGAGAGGAGTCCCAGGCAGTAGAACACAGGACAGAGGAGATGAAAGGAGGAGAGGAGTCCCAGGCAGTAGAACACAGGACAGAGGAGATGAAAGGAGGAGAGGAGTCCCAGGCAGTAGAACACAGGACAGAGGAGAGGAAAGGAGGAGAGGAGTCCCAGGCAGTAGAACACAGGACAGAGGAGAGGAATCCCAGGCAGAAGAACACAGGACAGAGGAGAGGAAAGGAGGAGAGGAGTCCCAGGCAGTAGAACACAGGATAGAGGAGAAGAAAGGAGGAGAGGAGTCCCAGGCAGTAGAACACAGGATAGAGGAGAAGAAAGGAGGAGAGGAGTCCCCGGCAGTAGAACACAGGATAGAGGAGAGGAAAGGAGGAGAGGAGTCCCAGGCAGAAGAACACATGACAGAGGAGAGGAGTCCCCGGCAGTAGAACACAGGATAGAGGAGAGGAAAGGAGGAGAGGAGTTCCAGGCAGTACAGGACAGAGGAGAGGAAAGGAGGAGAGGAGTTCCAGGTAGTACAGGACAGAGGAGAGGAGAAGAGGAGGGAGGGTAGAAGGAGGAGAAGAGGCACCGGCTATGTTTAATCCGTGACAGAAAGAAAGTAGCTTTGCATGGCAAGCAGCGGAGATGGTCTAATTATGCAGGCGTAGCTGGCCTCTTTGTGCTCGAGTGTGGTCTGTCCAAAGTGATTTCCCTGCCCGCCTATCCTCTCCTCACACCTATGGCAGCCTCACAATAGCCATGAAATTGAGTCTCTGAAGGGATACGGATGTGTACCCTTCAGCAGCATTGCGACACCAGATTACTTTTAGTGTGTGTCCCAAATGGCACCCTACTCCCTATGTAGTGCACTACTTTTAACTGAGCCACAGTCATATAGGGAATAGGGTGCCATTTGGGACACAGCCCAGATGACTTCATTGTGACACCAGACGTATTGTCATGCAGCAGCAGCCATTGGCTATTATTAGACAAGCTGAAAGAGACAGTCTAAAGTTCAATAGATCTTATGTATAGAGACAGCATACTGGAGACAGCATACTGGAGACAGCATACTGGGTGGTGAATGCAGTTGGCTGTAGCCATAAAGATGAAAGAGCCTCTCTCTGCAATGGCTGCTTCCATGACGGGATTTGGGCCAAGTGAGCCTCCTATCCAACTCTATGGCTGTAGCTATAGAAAAGTATGCTGGACAGCAGTTGGATCAACGCCCTTTCGTATCTCTGTAGGAAATTATTTGAAATTTGATTCATACACGGAACACTGCCCAGAGTGCATTTCTGTGAGTTGGAATTGAATTGACTCCAACACTATTGGTTTAGTGCATCTGCATACTCAGCTGGGAGAGACAAAACCCCCAAATTCCAAAGAACTGCGATCCCACAGATGTCACAGACAACAGATTTCCTCAACTGCTCATCTAAATCAGAGACATCAAAGAATCTCATCTGAAGATTCTACTCCTGGTTTAGTCTAGAGTCTAAATATCTTTACGAGCCTAAAGAGAGTGTTTCTGGTGTATATTGCACACATGTTGTGGTCGACTACTGTTCCAGTCATCGACAGATTTAAACATCTGCTTTTCAGCCATTAGCGCTGTCTGGTTTGCCAACAATTAATTCAACCATGTTTCCTTCAACTACAACACATCTGAGACACACAGACGATAAGATGAACAACTAGCTGGATTCCTCTAGCGGTGTGGCTTCATTTCCTAGCTGTAGCTTCGGAGGTACTCAGTAACACTCCACTAACCATTTAGTTATTATCTCTCATCAGTAGTTTTCCCCCTTCAATAACTAACAATCTGCAGAGTCAGCAGAGGAAGAAAAGAGAGGAGAAGGGAGTGGTTCTGGGTTGAACCAGGAAGAGAGGAGAGAGGTCCTGATTTGGACCAGGAGGAGAGAGGAAAGCGAAAGGCTCATTTGAATAAAACATACCACAAGCCAACATGCAGTGGCTGTGTTCCAAATGGCACCATACGGCCCTGGTTAAAAGTAGTGCACTACATAAGGAATAGGGTGACATTTGGGCCGAAAAGACAGTACAGAGTAGTGATATGGCATTTGTGGTCGATACCAATATCCAATATTTTCCTTGCCAAAAACCTGATACCGATAACCGCTATTTACAATTTTAGCAGCCTTTTAAGCATTCTAGTACAGTTAAATAGCTAACACACACACATGGACGCAGCGGTCTAAGGCACTGCATCTCAGTGCAAGAGGCGTCACTACAGTTCCTGGTTCGAATCCAGGCTGTATCACATTCGGCCGTTATTGGGAGTCCCATAGGGCGGCATATAATTGGCCCAGCGTCGTCCGGGTTTGGTCGGTGTAGGACTTCATTGTAAATAAGAATTTGTTCTTAACTGACATGGCTAGTTAAGTAAAGGTCACCTGCACACCAAAAAGTTATTTTGTTGGCATTTACGTATGTCCCCATTACCAGTAAAACATAATCAAAACCTATTTCTTTCACTTACTTGCTGTGCTGTTTCGTTGTTCAGTTGTTTCATTCTCAACCAGGATTTCTATGTAAAACCTGTTTGGGTTTTTGCGTGTCAAAAAAGATACACGTTAAATAACACTATTTGACGTGTCAAATAAGCTTATTGCCCAATCAGAATCTGAATATGACTGCACGTCACAAAAATGAAACGAGTTCATACATGTTTTACATAGTTATTACACATTGATTACACTAATCACTCGTATTTCATATGTCACAACGATTCATCGATACGTATCCTATGATGCTGGTAAAGATGTCTCGCGCACCTACAGTTCTGGTCATAAAAAAATCTAGCTAGCTCATGAATGAAAACAATGTTCTTCCCCAAAAACATAGAAGAAAATACATAAATCTGTTTCAGTATCTATCGTTAGCGAGCTAACTATACAGCTAGGTGTCATTATCTAAAATAACCCTACTTTATAAGACTTAAGTTCTTATTTGATAAACGGTGGTCGGACCCATCTATGTGAAGCTAGCCACAATAAGGATTAGCCACAATAGTGGACTATGGGTTTGCCTTCAAAATAAAAGTAATTGACAGTGATGCAAATTAATACAAATATTAGATTTATGCCATAATTGAAAAGATCATGCTAAACGAGGTTGGAATGTTATAGAAAATCAACTAAAGACAATAATTTGTTCATTTGACAAAACAAAATCTGTTGAAATCACACTGGATGTATTATACTTTAGAATTGCACTGGGGGCATACTTATTTCACTGTACAGCCTTACCTATGGATTGTGGATCAATGACATGGGGTATCAGTCTACTCAGTGACACCCAGAGAACTTAGCTCTTATTGCGGGACTCTGAAACAACTGTGAATTGAGCCACATTTATTGTTAACCTATGTGTATTGAACACTATTCCCAAGGATAAACAATACTGCGTGGATGTTTGAGTCTGATAACTCTGAGGTGGACGTTGGGAAAAATATATATTGGGTATTGAGTAGAATGTTACCCCATTTCATTGATCCCCAATCGTGCAATATGAACGTGAACACACACAATAGGCTGACTGGGGAGGTGATTTCACACAGTCACAGTCCTGCGATAAGAGCTCCAACACTAATATTTGCGTAAACTCTTCACAGTTGAGTTCTGTGGGTGTCAACGAGTAGATCTATACCCCTTTTCATTGGTTCACATTCCAACCTTGTTTAACATTATCTAGTCTAAATATGGCATGACTCCACCAATTGTAACCTTCTGCATCACTTTCAAATAAGTACTGCTATTTTGAAGGCCAACCGCAAATTCCGCTATTGTGCCTTGTCCTTATTGTGGCTAGCTTCACAACACATAACCCGTTCAGGTCGAGCCTCACTAGCCAGATGAAGCTAGCTGGCTGCTTATAACGTTAGCTTTGTGCAACAGGGTTAAGAAGCTGGCTAGCTATTTATTTTCATGAACTGAAGTTCAATTTCAATAGGCGAACAACAAGTGGCTACCTAGCTAATACTTACTCACAAGGATTCCTAAATCATTGCTAAGAATAGTGAAAATGACTGCAGTTTCTACGGGTTATTGTTTTCAAGCTGGTTGTATTGACAAAGCTAGGTACCAAGCTAAAGCTAGCTAGCTACCCCAGAAGTTGCAGTCGAACAAATAATAATTTATTGTCAACGCGGTATTGTAAACGCATCTTTCGTGGCCGGTGTTTGTTTGTTTGCAGACTTTTTTGTACAGCTTTGACAGTACTACTGATAGTAGTGGTAGCGCTTGGCTTGCACGTGCAAATTCAGAACACACAACATTCTATAATAGAACGGTGTTATTTGAAGTGTCAAATTAAATTGTTATTTAATGCGTAAAATAGTGTTATTGTCAAAGTGTGATTTGACGTGTATCTTTCTTGACACGCAAAGACCCAAACGGCGTTCCATAGTATGTAGTGAGCTAATAGCAGTGACGCTATTACTGTGTAACTCCGGTAGGGTAACATCTTAATATTCATGTGTATCGGTGCTCGACCAGTCGCGAAAGCCAACATCACCCACGACAGAGAACGGTTGATTGTCAAGGGCAATGAATTCCATTATCTTTGCGTTAATGGATTTCGAGCCAGCCTGTATCTGCATTCAACCAAGCAAAACACAAGGCAGAACATGACACAGCAGGAGACATTCTAGGATAGCCTGTCAAGAAATCAGGAGTTCTAGAGAGTTGTTGTAAAGCATGTCCAAAAGATTAGTAGTCTAATGTCTTCCAGCATTTAGCCTTTCAGTAGAAGATGCCCAGTCATCACTCCTGTTCTCCCTCACCACCCTGTCACACACACACACAGGTGGGTTTTACAGGTGATTCAAATCAGTGTGCATTATCCTTACAGCTTTCCAGGTGATTGCCAGAGGAAGTAAATAACAAAGCCCAGAGAGGATGCCTGGGCTTGTGCTGACATGTTACCTTTAGCGCTCTGCCAACCAACACACTATACTACAGGTCTTTATCTCAGAGAGAAATCTAAATCTGACACACAGGAAGATCCCTCACAGATCCAACTGTCCTACAACTTATCCTTCAACAAAGGTGTGTGTTTGAGAAATTGAGCAGAGTGTGCAGGTCCCATTCTTACTATGTAAACAGTCCTTTGATAGCTTGGTTACTTCAACTGCAAAGTAACACTACTCAATAGCACGGTAGCAACAAACAGAGACACATGATCGAGGCCTTGCATAGAATCTCCCCAAGCTCATGTTCCAAACAAACACACACAAACACAATTCATAGCTTCCATTCCGAGACCTGCGTGCTAGCCGGTTTAATCGAGTTAACAAGCGTCTGTTGTGGGAAATTAGCGAGGCACGCCAAAGTGATTAGCCTGGCAGAGTGTTGCTATTGAAAAAGACTTCAGTACGGCTGCTAGTCACCTCTAGAGTAATCCCTGGACTGTCCAAACACCCCAACACAGCCTCCTTCCCTACTAAGCATACACACAGAGTATACAAAACATTAGGAACACCTGCTCTTTCCATGACATAGACTGACCAGGTGAAAGCTATGGTCCCTTATTGATGTTACTTGTTAAATCCACTACAATCGGTGTAGATGAAGGGGAGGAGACAAAATATTTAAGTGCCTTTGAACAATGTATGGTAGTAGGTGCCAGGCGCACCAGTTTGAGTGTGTCAAGAACTGCAATGCTGTTGCGTTTTTCACGTTCACAGTGTGTATCAAGAATGGTCCACCACCCAAAGGACATCCAGCCAACTTGACACAACTGTGGGAAGCAATGTCCATGTGGGCCAGCATCCCTGTGGAACACTTTCAACACCTTGTGGTGTCCATGCCTAGACAAATTGAGGCTCTTCTGAGGGCAAAAGGGGGTGCAACTCAATATTAGGAAGGTGTTCCTAATGTTTTGTACACTCAGTGTATAACTATTGTTCAGCTAATGCTGGGCCCTCTCCCAATTCTAACACAGATTCCTAGTCTTCTTTCCTACAGTACCACTGTAAATCTCTTGCATTGATCCCTGCACGGACCCTGTCCCAACAATCTAAAAACAGCCTCTTCTCTTCGTCTCCTTTGTGAGAGTTTTCAGATGCAGGCAGGGTAGAGTATTGGAACTGTGCTGCAGGCCTGAATGGACATCAGTCACTGAGCAGAGGTTTTTTCACACATGCTGCTTGTAATATTTCGATTAGACTTGATGAGTTCAGCCATATAGAATCTGAATGGGACTACATAGCTCTTCTCCAGACTACATTTTTGTAATTCTACTGCATTCGAAGTCAGTTACAGGGGGTTGAGAATGGACTGCTTCATCCCTTATGCTCTTTCATTTAAAGTGCACAGCTCAATAGAAAAACAATAACACACGCTGTTAAATGCAATGGATGGCATAAAACTAGGCAATGGTCAATATTGACCCTAACTACATCTCTGTGATGGCTCAAAGTCAACAGCAATCATATCATGTGGACTGAATGCATCCTTCATTAAGCTCCAGGAGAGCGTGCACAGAACAAGGTAATACCATCCGAAAGGGACTGAGTGGTGCAGAACTAATACGATGGAGCAGAGAAAAAAGTTACATTTGGCCAGATTGACTGTTTAAACTTGTGTCTCATTTGATTTTAATTAGATTTATTAAGATCTCCATTAGCGACAGCTAGTCTTACTGGGGTCTGACACAAACTGACAGGAGAGATAGGCTAGTCTTACTGGGGTCTGACACAAACTGACAGGAGGGATAGGCTAGTCTTACTGGGGTCTGACACAAACTGACAGGAGGGATAGGCTAGTCTTACTGGGGTCTGACACAAACTGACAGGAGGGATAGGCTAGTCTTACTGGGGTCTGACACAAACTGACAGGAGGGATAGGCTAGTCTTACTGGGGTCTGACACAAACTGACAGGAGGGATAGGCTAGTCTTACTGGGGTCTGACACAAACTGACAGGAGGGATAGGCTTTAGTCTTACTGTCTTACTGGGGTCTGACACAAACTGACAGGAGGGATAGGCTAGTCTTACTGGGGTCTGACACAAACTGACAGGAGGGATAGGCTAGTCTTACTGGGGTCTGACACAAACTGACAGGAGGGATAGGCTAGTCTTACTGGGGTCTGACACAAACTGACAGGAGGGATAGGCTAGTCTTACTGGGGTCTGACACAAACTGACAGGAGGGATAGGCTAGTCTTACTGGGGTCTGACACAAACTGACAGGAGGGATAGGCTAGTCTTACTGGGGTCTGACACAAACTGACAGGAGGGATAGGCTAGGGGGTCTGACACAAACTGACAGGAGGGATAGGCTAGTCTTACTGGGGTCTGACACAAACTCTAGGCTAGTCTTACTGGGGTCTGACAAAACTGACAGGAGGGATAGGCTAGTCTTACTGGGGTCTGACACAAACTGACAGGAGGGATAGGCTAGTCTTACTGGGGTCTGACACAAACTGACAGGAGGGATAGGCTAGTCTTACTGGGGTCTGACACAAACTGACAGGAGGGATAGGCTAGTCTTACTGGGGTCTGACACAAACTGACAGGAGGGATAGGCTAGTCTTACTGGGGTCTGACACAAACTGACAGGAGGGATAGGCTAGTCTTACTGGGGTCTGATGACAGGAGGGATAGGCTAGTCTTACTGGGGTCTGACACAAACTGACAGGAGGGATAGGCTAGTCTTACTGGGGTCTGACACAAACTGACAGGAGGGATAGGCTAGTCTTACTGGGGTCTGACACAAACTGACAGGAGGGATAGATCTTAGGGGTCTGACACAAACTGACAGGAGAGATAGGCTAGTCTTACTGGGGTCTGACACAAACTGACAGGAGGGATAGGCTAGTCTTACTGGGGTCTGACACAAACTGACAGGAGGGATAGGCTAGTCTTACTGGGGTCTGACAAACTGACAGGAGGGATAGGCTAGTCTTACTGGGGTCTGACACAAACTGACAGGAGGGATAGGCTAGTCTTACTGGGGTCTGACACAAACTGACAGGAGGGATAGGCTAGTCTTACTGGGGTCTGACACAAACTGACAGGAGGGATAGGCTAGTCTTACTGGGGTCTGACACAAACTGACAGGAGGGATAGGCTAGTCTTACTGGGGTCTGACACAAACTGACAGGAGGGATAGGCTAGTCTTACTGGGGTCTGACACAAACTGACAGGAGGGATAGGCTAGTCTTACTGGGGTCTGACACAAACTGACAGGAGAGAGGCTAGATTTGCAGCATAATGTTTTCCCCTGTCAGTTTGTCACCTCCTTTCAGATCAGTGGTAAGTAATGGAGGAAAGAAAGGACATTTGACACCCTTGTTCAGAACGCAGCACAACCCAAGATGGACGTCCATCTTGATAAGGGCCTTGTCAGTCAGTGTGCTGCCATACAAGTTAGGTTCTGGTTATTCTTGGGAGCACTAACGAGGGGTAGAATCTGAAAAACTGCCATTAGTTTGGCCCAGCGTTATGCTGAGGACAACGACAGGCCTGGGTGAGAGACAAGAGACACCCTTTCTGCTATTTTGTTCCCACTACCATCGACATCCCTCTATCCAGATGTCGTCTTTCCCAAATGTCCAGGGCCTAGAGGGAGAGGTGGGGAGTCTATAGCCTGGTCCCAGATCTGGGTGTGCTTTAGCTAACTTCTCCAACTACCCTTCGTCATGCCTTCTAGTCAGAGCAGTTGGCCAGAAATCACATAACAGATCTAGGACCAGCCTAGCAGAGATAGGGAAGGTTGACAAGTAACAACAAAGTGAGGTTACAATGGAATTCCTGTACTCCCTTTCCCCAGATATTCAATTTAGTTGATCTTAACCACAGGGTAGAGTGCTGTAATTCTAAAACATGATGGTTAGAAAAGGGAAGGTGATTCTGCAGGGGCAAACCCCAATGAAAGGCATGATGTGAGGAAATGATTCGTCAGCTCCTTCTGGTTTTATTGTCGTTGCCGTTCTGACATCTTTTCTTCCACCCTGTAGTTGAGCAAGTGGGGAAATTAACATGTTGGTGACCACAGGCTCACAGTGCCATTTAGTCAGTCAGCATTTAGTCTTCTCTCCGGTGACTCCGTTTGCTTCACCACAGCTCTAATTCTAAACCAGAAACAGACAACACCCTACCCAGGCCAATACATGGCAAGCTTGTTTTGAGAGGATTTTAAAAGCCTCCATGTTGGCACCAAAAGTTCAAAGACAACTGCTTCTCGTCAGAGTTCTGAATTAGAATGCTATTGTCATAAAATGTTTGGTGCCAACAGTTTTGCCAGGCCAAGCCCAAATGCAGAGATGTACTGGGGCAACCTGATCCTAACGTCAATTGAGTTTTCCCCACAATTGGTTAAGGTTAGGATTAGGGGAGGATAATACAATCCTAGACCCAAAGCAGAACATAATCACTACATCCTACAAAACCTGGCTGGCAAAACCCACCATGAACCAATTCTGCCAAGGAGACAACAATGCCTGCCATGGACGTTTCCCCAGTTGCTTTGAATGTTCAAAATCATCGTGTAAGAACACGTTTAAAGCCTCAAAGGATAAGATGATACAACTTTCAAAATGAGTCCTAGCTAGGTAGCTGTTCAGCTTTCTAAATGAGTCCTAGCCAGGTAGTAGTTCAGATTTCAAAATGAGTACTAGGTAAGGCAGGACTTATGCTTTCGAAATGTGTCCAAGCTAGGTAGCTGTTCAGCTTTCTAAATGAGTGCTAGCTAGGTAGCTGTTCAGCTTTCTAAATGCGTCCTAGCTAGGTAGCTGTTCAGCTTTCTAAATGAGTGCTAGCTAGGTAGCTGTTCAGCTTTCTAAATGAGTGCTAGCTAGGTAGCTGTTCAGCTTTCTAAATGAGTGCTAGCTAGGTAGCTGTTCAGCTTTCTAAATGAGTGCTAGCTAGGTAGCTGTTCAGCTTTCTAAATGAGTGCTAGCTAGGTAGCTGTTCAGCTTTCTAAATGAGTGCTAGCTAGGTTCAGCTTTCTAAATGAGTGCTAGTTAGCTGTTCAGCTTTCTAAAGTGCTAGCTAGGTAGCTGTTCAGCTTTCTAAATGAGTGCTAGCTAGGTAGCTGTTCAGCTTTCTAAATGAGTGCTAGCTAGGTAGCTGTTCAGCTTTCTAAATGAGTCAGCTGTTCAGCTTTCTAAATGAGTGCTAGCTAGGTAGCTGTTCAGCTTTCTAAATGAGTGCTAGCTAGGTAGCTGTTCAGCTTTCTAAATGAGTGCTAGCTGTAGCTGTTCAGCTTTCTAAATGAGTGCTAGCTAGGTAGCTGTTCAGCTTTCTAAATGAGTGCTAGCTAGGTAGCTGTTCAGCTTTCTAAATGAGTGCTAGCTAGGTAGCTGTTCAGCTTTCTAAATGAGTGCTAGCTAGGTAGCTGTTCAGCTTTCTAAATGAGTCCTAGCTAGGTAGCTGTTCAGCTTTCTAAATGAGTGCTAGCTAGGTAGCTGTTCAGCTTTCTAAATGAGTGCTAGCTAGGTAGCTGTTCAGCTTTCTAAATGAGTGCTAGCTAGGTAGCTGTTCAGCTTTCTAAATGAGTGCTAGCTAGGTAGCTGTTCAGCTTTCTAAATGAGTGCTAGCTAGGTTGCTGTTTACAAGTTTAAATGACACCTTAGCCAAATACATTTAAACTCAGTTTTTCAAATTTAATCCTAGTAGAAATTCTAGGTAGTTAGGATCAGATTTCAAAGAATGTGAAATGTCAGAAAAATAGACTTAGAAAATGATTTATTTCAGATTTTGTTTCTTTCATCACATTCCCAGTGGGTCAGAAGTCTACATACACTCAATTAGTATTTGGTAGCATTGCCTTAAAATTGTTTAACTTGGGTCAAACGTTTCGGGTAGCCTTCCACAAGCTTCCCACAATAAGTTGGGTAAATTTTGGCCCATTCTTCCTGACAGAGCGGGTGCAACTGAGTCAGGTCTGTAGGCCTCCTTGCTCGCACAAGCTTTTTCAGTTCTGCCCACAATTTTTCTATGGTATTGAGGTTAGGGCTTTGTGATGGCCACTCCAAAACCTTTTGCCACAACTTTGGAAGTATGCTTCGGGTCATTCTCCATTTGGAAGACGCTTTTGCTACCAAGCTTTAACTTCCTGACTGATGTCTTGAGATGTTGCTTCAATATATCCACAATTTCCCTCCCTCATGATGCCATCTATTTTGTGAAGTGCACCAGTCCCTCCTGCAGCAAAGCATCCCTACAACATGATGCTGCCACCCCTGTGCTTCACGGTTGGGATGGTGTTCTTCGGCTTGCAAGCCTCCCCTTTTTGCTCCAAACATAACGATGGTCATTATGGCCAAACAGTTCTATTTTTGTTTCATCAGACCAGAGGATATTTCTCCAAAAAGTACAATCTTTGTCCTCATGTGCAGTTGCAAACAGTAGTCTGGTGGTTTTGAAGCAGTGGCTTCTTCCTTGCTGAGCGGCCTTTCAGGTTATATCGATATAGGACTTGTTTTACTGTGGATATAGATACTTTTGTACCCGTGTCCTCCAGCATCTTCACAAGGTCCTTTGCTGATGTTCTGAGATTGATTTGCACTTTTCGAACCAAAGTACATATATCTCTAGGCTATAGAATGAGTCTCCTTCCCGAGCGGTATGACGACTGCGTGGTCCCATGGTGTTTATACTTGCAAACTACGAAGGTGGTTTGAAATGTGGCTTATAATATCCGATTTCATGTTATTTTTGGCAGTTCAGACTGCAGGAAAAAGAACAGATTCGGATCAGATAAGCAAATTAATAGAATTGGAGTCACGTCAAACTGTCAATGTGAACAAGGTGGCTCATTTCATATTGAGAATAAGATTTGCCTGTCTGGGCCATTTCCCCCATAGATATGTAGTTTACAAAGCCATTGTGGTATTCAAGGACATCGTTAGAGATATGAGAGTTGCGGGGGCTAAATCGTATGCCAGTTAAGAGTAGGCCGATTTAGGATACAGGTGGCAAGGCAAGAAAAATGAATCAATCTCTAATCTTGTTCCATGGTGGCTATCAGATACATTAAAGTCAATACAATGGAGCGGTTATCTGGCTTAGCTCAAGCTGTGGCCTCCACCCCCGAGCTAGGCCTTGACAAGCCCGGGACTCTCCTATCCCACACATAACCCCCTCCTTGGGACAGAGCGGCCGGATATCCCTGGGTGGCTAGGAGACTCCTGATAGCATATTTCAACATGCCGGGAGAGGTTTGAAAAAGCACAACATGTACAATGGACCTAAAATAAGTACCTGGTGGCTATGTGGAGAAGAGAGGAGTCCATTGCATTGCTGCGCTTATCTTCAGAGTACAGTTCACGTTACACTAAACCAACCCATCTGCAGATGTAGAAAATCTCAATCAAATTTTTTATTTGTCACATGCAACCTTACAGTGAAATACTTACAAGCCCTTAACCAACAATGCAGTTCAAGAAATAGAGTTAAGAAAATATTTACTAAATAAACTAAAAAGTGAAAAAATATTACAAGAAAAAAAAGTAACAAGAAAATGACGTTAAAATCCCGAGGCTTTATACAGGGGGCACCGATACCGAGTCAATGTACGGAGGTACAGATTAGGCGAGGTCATTTGTCATTTGCCAAGTCTCTGACCTCCTCCCTATAGGCTGTCTCATCATTGTCTGTGATAACCTCGGCATTAAGAGACCCAATAGTCTGGCTGTAATTAGGATACCAAACAGTGTGGTCTTACAGACGGAAAACGATAACCTCGGCATAGAGACCCCATTGTCTGTGATAACCTCGGTATAGAGACCCCATTGTCTGTGATAACCTCGGCATAGAGACCCCATTGTCTGTGATAACCTCGGCATTAAGAGGCCCCATTGTCTGTGATAACCTCGGCATTAAGAGACCCCATTGTCTGGCTGTAATTAGGATACCAAACAGTGTGGTCTTACAGACGGAAAACGATAACCTCGGCATAGAGACCCCATTGTCTGTGATAACCTCGGCATTAAGAGGCCCCATTGTCTGTGATAACCTCGGTATAGAGACCCCATTGTCTGTGATAACCTCGGCATAGAGACCCCATTGTCTGTGATAACCTCGGCATTAAGAGGCCCCATTGTCTGTGATAACCTCGGCATTAAGAGGCCCCATTGTCTGTGATAACCTCGGCATTAAGAGACCCCATTGTCTGGCTGTAATTAGGATACCAAACAGTGTGGTCTTACAGACGGAAAACGATAACCTCGGCATAAAGAGACCCCATTGTCTGGCTGTAATTAGGATACCAAACAGTGTGGTCTTACAGACGGAAAACGATAACCTCGGCATAGAGACCCCATTGTCTGTGATAACCTCGGTATAGAGACCCCATTGTCTGTGATAACCTCGGCATAGAGACCCCATTGTCTGTGATAACCTCGGCATAGAGACCCCATTGTCTGTGATAACCTCGGCATAGAGACCCCATTGTCTGTGATAACCTCGGCATAGAGACCCCATTGTCTGTGATAACCTCGGCATAGAGACCCCATTGTCTGGGATAACCACGGCATAGAGACCCCATTGTCTGTGATAACCTCGGCATAGAGACCCCATTGTCTGTGATAACCTCGGCATAGAGACCCCATTGTCTGTGATAACCACGGCATAGAGACCCCATTGTCTGGCTGTAATTACCTCTCAAGACCTCTCATTTATTCTTTAATAAAGTCAGAATTGCTCCTAGGAGGAGAGGTGAATGCAGATCCCTAAAAGCCTAGTGTTGAATTTCTACTCTTGGCAGTGGACCAGCCACAGACAAAGCGCTGTTAACTGCCAAAAACCGGACAGAAAAATTGAATGGGCAGAAGAGGAAGAGGGAAAACCCTCTCAAAATCCACCGGGAAGTCTGGAAAGAAGAAAAAAAACACATTGGACATTCCGTAAGTACGTTCTCCTATAGACTGAGAGGCTTATGTTCAAGCTGCCTGGGAAGTTGAGAACAGTAGCCACGGTAACTACCTCGCTAATGTACAGGGCCACTACGGGTCACTGATGCCCAGAATTCCTCTCACCACTCCGACCACTCCTCCATGCCAGACCGGAACCCATAAATCAGCAAGGGGGCTTATACATCTTGCCAAAATAAACTGCACACTAACCCCCGAGCTGGCCCAATCACACAGCACCCCGAGCTGGCCCAATCACACAGCACCCCTGAGCTGGCCCAATCACACAGCACCCCTGAGCTGGCCCAATCACACAGCGCCCCCGAGCTGGCCCAATCACACAGCGCCCCTGAGCTGGCCCAATCACACAGCGCCCCTGAGCTGGCCCAATCACACAGCAGCCCTGAGCTGGCCAAATCACACAGCGCCCCTGAGTTGGCCAAATCACACAGCACCCCTGAGCTGGCCCAATCACACAGCACCCCTGAGCTGGCCCAATCACACAGCACCCCTGAGCTGGCCCAATCACACAGCACCCCTGAGCTGGCCCAATCACACAGCATCCCTGAGCTGGCCCAATCACACAGCACCCCTGAGCTGGCCCAATCACACAGCACCCCTGAGCTGGCCCAATCACACAGCACCCCTGAGCTGGCCCAATCACACAGCGGCCCTGAGCTGGCCCAATCACACAGCGGCCCTGAGCTGGCCCAATCACACAGCGGCCCTGAGCTGGCCCAATCACACAGCACCCCTGAGCTGGCCCAATCACACAGCACCCCTGAGCTGGGTCAACTAAGTGATAGTCAATTCACAGTGGGACTGATATTACCCATTAGGGTGGACTAAGTGATAGTCAATTCACAGTGGGACTGATATTACCCATTAGGGTGGACTAAGTGATAGTCAATTCACAGTGGGACTGATATTACCCATTAGGGTGGACTAAGTGATAGTCAATTCACAGTGGGACTGATAATACCCATTAGGGTGGACTAAGTGATAGTCAATTCACAGTGGGACTGATAATACCCATTAGGGTGGACTAAGTGATAGTCAATTCACAGTGGGACTGATAATACCCATTAGGGTGGACTAAGTGATAGTCAATTCACAGTGGGACTGATATTACCCATTAGGGTGGACTAAGTGATAGTCAATTCACAGTGGGACTGATATTACCCATTAGGGTGGACTAAGTGATAGTCAATTCACAGTGGGACTGATATTACCCATTAGGGTGGACTAAGTGATAGTCAATTCACAGTGGGACTGATATTACCCATTAGGGTCAACTAAGTGATAGTCAATTCACAGTGGGACTGATATTACCCATTAGGGTGGACTAAGTGATAGTCAATTCACAGTGGGACTGATATTACCCATTAGGGTGGACTAAGTGATAGTCAATTCACAGTGGGACTGATAATACAAAGATAGATGCTGGACTAAGGATAGTCAATTCACAGTGGGACTGATAATACCACATTAGGGTGGACTAAGTGATAGTCAATTCACAGTGGGACTGATATTACCAAACATTCAGGGCACTAAGTGATAGTCAATTCACAGTGGGACTGATAATACCCATTAGGGTGGACTAAGTGATAGTCAATTCACAGTGGGACTGATAATACCCATTAGGGTGGACTAAGACTGATAGTCAATTCACAGTGGGACTGATATTACCCATTAGGGGTCACAGAAGACTAAGTGATAGTCAATTCACAGTGGGACTGATATTACCCATTAGGGTCACTAAGACTGATAGTCAATTCACAGTCAGGGACGGTCACAGAAGACTGGGCAGGATCACCAGTCAGATAGTCAATTCAAGACTGGGACTGATATACACCATTAGGGTGGACTAAGTGATAGTCAATTCACAGTGGGACTGATATTACCCATTAGGGTCGAGATAGAATGACAAAGATAGATCCTGTTTGATTTCTACGGGATACAATGTGCACAAACAATCCGTCATACCACACAAGCGGCTCGATTCACCTGCTGATCAATGCATTCTTTCAAAATGGGCTGACTTGGGGAGGGAGAAAACTATCAAACAAATATCAAGGGCATTAATTTACCGTTAATAAATTACATTTAAAAAGAACCGTTGTAAGAAAAGCTCTGAGCAGATGACGCTCACTGGTAGACCAGAGTACATGGTTCTTCTCTTGAGAGACTGGGCAGTGCTCATCACCAGTCAGACGGTCACAGAAGACTGGGCAGCGCTCATCACCAGTCAGACGGTCACAGAAGACTGGGCAGCGCTCATCACCAGTCAGACGGTCACAGAAGACTGGGCAGCGCTCATCACCAGTCAGACGGTCACAGAAGACTGGGCAGCGCTCATCACCAGTCAGACGGTCACAGAAGACTGGGCAGCGCTCATCACCAGTCAGACGGTCACAGCAGATCACCAGTCAGACGGTCACAGAAGACTGGGCAGCGCTCATCACCAGTCAGACGGTCACAGAAGACTGGGCAGCGCTCATCACCAGTCAGACGGTCACAGAAGACTGGGCAGCGCTCATCACCAGTCAGATCACCAGGTCACAGAAGACTGGGCAGCGCTCATCACCAGTCAGACGGTCACAGAAGACTGGGCAGCGCTCATCACCAGTCAGACGGTCACAGAAGACTGGGCAGCGCTCATCACCAGTCAGACGGTCACAGAAGACTGGGCAGCGCTCATCACCAGTCAGACGGTCACAGAAGACTGGGCAGCGCTCATCACCAGTCAGACGGTCACAGAAGACTGGGCAGCGCTCATCACCAGTCAGACGGTCACAGAAGACTGGGCAGCGCTCATCACCAGTCAGACGGTCACAGAAGACTGGGCAGCGCTCATCACCAGTCAGACGGTCACAGAAGACTGGGCAGCGCTCATCACCAGTCAGACAGTCCACAGGTCTTTAGAACCAGTCACCACCAGTGGAGGCTGGGTCATGTTCATTAGTGCACACCACAGCAAAATTATTTGCAACAGAAAACTAAAAACATTTTTTTTTATTGGACAGATTTAGTTAGGTCCCTCCCCGTTTCAACCCATTGGCTTCCATTTGGTCCCTAGGGAATACGACCCTGGTGACCCTGGAAGGGCCCATGGTTGGAATGGAATGAAGCCTTATCAAACACATGCTTTCCATTCATTCCAGTCCAGCTATTAATATCAGCATGTTCCCTGATTTCTCCCTTCACCGTTCACCACTACCAGAAACATGTGTCTGTCCTGAGTCCAGACTCCCTTCGTCTGTCTTTATACACAGAAAAGAAGAAAAAAGCAGACAAAGTGGGCTGGTGAGGAGTGGAAGTGGAAGTTGAAAGGAAGGTGTGCCAAGTATTTGAAGAGACTTGGGGGGGAGGGGGGGCTCTTCAGTTCTCAAGTACTGTAGTGTAGCCTTGGACTGGGGGAGGGAGGTTACAGTGGTCTATCCTAAACAACCATGTTATTGTGCTGCTGAAGAGAGGAGAGCCTACCATAGACTGGGACAAGCCAGGGATGTGTGTGTCTGATGTGTCCGCTGAGAGTTTGATATGGCTGGGATCTGGGCGGAGGAGAGGAGGCCTGGGACCTGGCAGGAGAACACAGAGATGTGCCCTCCACAGGCTCCCTCTCTTTCCTGTCTCCTCCCTCCTTCACACAGTTGGACAGAGGGGCATGACCCGGACCCGTGCAAGGGGAACGGCACTACAAATGCAGGGCAGAGAGGAAGACGGACGGAAGCGGTGCATTCAGAGACAGGCCGGTTTAGGCGTTACAGCAGAGTACTGTTCTGGACTGCTATCTCCATCTATGCCATGGCTGATGTACTTCTGCTGAACTGAAAATATACGAATGCACCAACTCAGGAACAGAAATGAACGCACACAAATATCTTCTCATGCTTCCACTGCAATCATCACATTTATACAAACACACACGCATCCTTTCATCAGGTTTACAAACACTACAGGCATGAATAAACTAGAATAGGGCTTTGTGTATATAGGGTCAATCCCACACGTGGTGTTTGATCAGAAAAGAGCGAGAAGCGTCAATATAACCTGATAGGAGAGCTCTTAACGACAGACGTCTATCTTTAGCTCAGCGTGAAAAACATACCGCTGCGATCGAGTGTAATATCAAATTAGTGTTGCTGTTTGATTGGGTGTGATTTATAGAAGAGGGCCTGTCTGTCAAGGTCTCACCCTGGGCCCCTGAATCATTCATTGTCCCAAACTAGAAGATAGAGGAGCTGAGCTGACAACTCCTATATTACCGCCCCACCTGCCCTCAGAGGAGGGTGGATACACTGCAGAAAAAAAGCATTTCCCCTTTAACTGCTACCATTTCCCCTTTAACTGTTACCATTTCCCCTTTAACTGTTACCATTTCCCCTTTAACTGCTACCATTTCCCCTTTAACTGTTACCATTTCCCCTTTAACTGTTACCATTTCCCCTTTAACTGTTACCATTTCCCCTTTAACTGTTACAATTTAACTGTTACCATTTCCCCTTTAACTGTTACCATTTCCCCTTTAACTGTTACCATTTCCCCTTTAACTGCTACCATTTCCCCTTTAACTGCTACCATTTCCCCTTTAACTGCTACCATTTCCCATTTAACTGCTACCATTTACCCTTTAACTGTTACCATTTCCACTTTAACTGTTACCATTTCCCCTTTAACTGTTACAATTTCCCCTTTAACTGTTACCATTTCCCCTTTAACTGTTACAATTTCCCCTTTAACTGTTACAATTTCCCCTTTAACTGTTACAATTTCCCCTTTAACTGTTACCATTTACATTTACATTTAAGTCATTTGGCAGACGCTCTTATCCAGAGCGACTTACAAATTGGACATTTCCCCTTTAACTGCTACCATTTCCCCTTTAACTGCTACCATTTCCCCTTTAACTGCTACCATTTCCCCTTTAACTGCTACCATTTACCCTTTAACTGTTACCATTTCCACTTTAACTGTTACCATTTCCCCTTTAACTGTTACCATTTCCCAAGGCCAAAATCAAAACCCTCAGTAAAAGATGTGGAGTTACAGGATGTAGCCGATGTCGGTTGTGTTTTTATTTACAGCTGAAAGTAATTACAGCGTTGCGGCCCGGGTTGCAGCGTACTGGTGGACTGGTCCATGTGGATAGCATTAGAGAGTGCCGCCCTGGGGAAGCTGCAGGGAGGTGGTGGACTGGTCCATGGGGATAGCATTAGAGAGTGCCGCCCTGGGGAAGCTGCAGGGAGGTGGTGGACTGGTCCATGGGGATAGCATTAGAGAGTGCCGCCCTGGGGAAGCTGCAGGGAGGTGGTGGACTGGTCCATGGGGATAGCATTAGAGAGTGCCGCCCTGGGGAAGCTGCAGGGAGGTGGTGGACTGGTCCATGGGGATAGCATTAGAGAGCGCCGCCCTGGGGAAGCTGCAGGGAGGTGGTGGACTGGTCCATGGGGATAGCATTAGAGAGTGCCGCCCTGGGGAAGCTGCAGGGAGGTGGTGGACTGGTCCATGGGGATAGCATTAGAGAGTGCCGCCCTGGGGAAGCTGCAGGGAGGTGGTGGACTGGTCCATGGGGATAGCATTAGAGAGTGCCGCCCTGGGGAAGCTGCAGGGAGGTGGTGGACTGGTCCATGGGGATAGCATTAGAGAGTGCCGCCCTGGGGAAGCTGCAGGGAGGTGGTGGACTGGTCCATGGGGATAGCATTAGAGTGCCGCCCTGGGGAAGCTGCAGGGAGGTGGTGGACTGGTCCATGGGGATAGCATTAGAGAGTGCCGCCCTGGGGAAGCTGCAGGGAGGTGGTGGACTGGTCCATGGGGATAGCATTAGAGAGTGCCGCCCTGGGGAAGCTGCAGGGAGGTGGTGGACTGGTCCATGGGGATAGCATTAGAGAGTGCCGCCCTGGGGAAGCTGCAGGGAGGTGGTGGACTGGTCCATGGGGATAGCATTAGAGAGTGCCGCCCTGGGGAAGCTGCAGGGAGGTGGTGGACTGGTCCATGGGGATAGCATTAGAGAGTGCCGCCCTGGGGAAGCTGCAGGGAGGTGGTGGACTGGTCCATGGGGATAGCATTAGAGAGTGCCGCCCTGGGGAAGCTGCAGGGAGGTGGTGGACTGGTCCATGGGGATAGCATTAGAGAGTGCCGCCCTGGGGAAGCTGCAGGGAGGTGGTGGACTGGTCCATGGGGATAGCATTAGAGAGTGCCGCCCTGGGGAAGCTGCAGGTGGTGGACTGGTCCATGGGGATAGCTGCAGGGGGAGGTGGTGGACTGGTCCATGGGGATAGCATTAGAGAGTGCCGCCCTGGGGAAGCCGCAGGGGGAGGTGGTGGACTGGTCCATGGGGATAGCATTAGAGAGTGCCGCCCTGGGGAAGCCGCAGGGAGGTGGTGGACTGGTCCATGGGGATAGCATTAGAGAGTGCCGCCCTGGGGAAGCTGCAGGGAGGTGGTGGACTGGTCCATGGGGATAGCATTAGAGAGCGCCGCCCTGGGGAAGCTGCAGGGAGGTGGTGGACTGGTCCATGGGGATAGCATTAGAGAGCGCCGCCCTGGGGAAGCTGCAGGGAGGTGGTGGACTGGTCCATGGGGATAGCATTAGAGAGTGCCGCCCTGGGGAAGCTGCAGGGAGGTGGTGGGAAGGAAGGGACGCCAACTGAACTGTGGGCGTTGGTTTCTCTGTGACAAACGTTTACACACAAACTCTCCATGATTGAGAGCAAAACAGGGTAGAAGTATAATCTTTTTGCTGGGTCTCTGCCCTAAACAATCCTGGAAATGTCAGGCCTCGAGTCCTTTGAAGTGGAACTGTGTGACCTCACTGTGTTTACGGGTTTATTGACCAACATAAACTAAGTGAGGGGTGCAAAATGGCAGATATGCAGCTCAATGGAACTGACTTCCTGGTTTAAATACAGGTGGGGTAGAAGTGATCAAAGTCATACTGTAAATGACTGCTTCCAGACATTCACATAAACATCAACTCTGGCTCCTCAACACCTCTATTTCAGTCAGTGGTGATGTTTTCTGACCTAGAGCTTCCTGTTGAAGGGCCTTATGGCAGGCTTGCTTTCTGAACCTTTTCTTGTACCGGAGTCTGGCAATCAATCTATGGTGTTCCTCCTTGGGAGGACCTTTTAGTTGAAAAAGGCCTAAATCAGTGTCCGCTAGTCGTCTGAAGGGTAGCCTAACTTACAGCAACATCCTAGGAATTGCTAGCCTGGTCCAGTATTTTCTATGTGCTGTGGTCAAATCTTCTACTGTTGTTTTTCCATACAATGCCTGATACATGTACAATATGCCAGATGTTTGGTGTGAAAATGAACCCGCACAGAGGAGTTGTCTAAAGCACAAATAAACTGGAACACTAGTCATGTTCATTGGGCATCAAATAGAGACAACGGACTGAAACAGGGACTACATGTTGTGTCCAATAAGAAACACCTGTTTTCATTTTCTGTTGCAAGTGTTGTGCCCTAATGAACACGACCCAGGCTAAGGGTGTGGTGGTTGAGAACGCACAGCATTATGGGAGCAGCCCTCAGGTCACTGTTCCATCCTCTCCAGCCACAGGCCGTGGCAGAGTTCACTACTCTTCACCAGACACTCTGAGGAGCGCCATTTAGGCCGCGTCCTAAACACGCCAGACACTTCCATCACTGATCACTAAAACATCCCACAATAAAATAGATTGACACTTCTCAATACTTCTCAGTACTGCACATCTGTTTCAACTAATCAATGTCTTCATGATGACTTGGAATGATTGACTGAAACCAGGTGTGGTAGCGCTGGGCTAAAACAACCTACCCAGCCCGTGGGGATCTCTCCAGGAGATCTTTCTTTAGCCTTCAGCCTTTCTCTTCAACCCTGTTTAACACACACAGAGACAGAGAGCGAGAGCTAGGCTCCTGACCAAGTGACCACGCGCCACTGTGTGTTTCCAATGTGCCGCAACAACTGGGCCTGAGCCAGAAGCCACTGAGGAATCAATATGGAACGGGGCCTGGAAGAGGAGGAGGGAGGACAGGGGGAAACAACAGGAGAGAGGACAGGGGGAAACAACAGGAGAGAGGACAGGGGGAAACAACAGGAGAGAGGACAGGGGAAACAACAGGAGAGAGGACAGGGGAAAAAACAACAGGAGAGAGGACAGGGGAAAAAACAACAGGAGAGAGGACAGGGGAAAAAACAACAGGAGAGAGGACAGGGGAAACAACAGGAGAGAGGACAGGGGAAACAACAGGAGAGAGGACAGGGGAAACAACAGGAGAGAGGACAGGGGAAAAAACAACAGGAGAGAGGACAGGGGAAACAACAGGAGAGAGGACAGGGGAAACAACAACAGGAGAGAGGACAGGGGAAACAACAGGAGAGAGGACAGGGGAAACAACAGGAGAGAGGACAGGGGAAACAACAGGAGAGAGGACAGGGGAAACAACAGGAGAGAGGACAGGGGAAACAACAGGAGAGAGGACAGGGGAAACAACAGGAGAGAGGACAGGGGAAACAACAGGAGAGAGGACAGGGGAAACAACAACAGGAGAGAGGACAGGGGAAACAACAGGAGAGAGGACAGGGGAAACAACAGGAGAGAGGACAGGGAAACAACAACAGGAGAGAGGACAGGGGAAACAACAGGAGAGAGGACAGGGGAAACAACAGGAGAGAGGACAGGGGAAACAACAGGAGAGAGGACAGGGGAAACAACAGGAGAGAGGACAACAACAGGAGAGAGGACAGGGGAAACAACAGGAGAGAGGACAGGGGAAACAACAGGAGAGAGGACAGGGGAAACAACAGGAGAGAGGACAGGGAAACAACAGGAGAGAGGACAGGGGAAAGGAGAGAGGACAACAGGAGAAAAAAACAACAGGAGAGAGGACAGGGGAAAAAACAACAGGAGAGAGGACAGGGGAAACAACAACAGGAGAGAGGACAGGGGAAACAACAACAGGAGAGAGGACAGGGGAAACAACAGGAGAGAGGACAGGAAAAAACAACAGGGGAAAAACAACAGGAGAGAGGACAGGGGAAACAACAGGAGAGAGGACAGGGGAAACAACAGGAGAGAGGACAGGGGAAACAACAGGAGAGAGGACAGGGGAAAAAACAACAGGAGAGAGGACAGGGGAAACAACAGGAGAGAGGACAGGGGAAACAACAGGAGAGAGGACAGGGGAAAAAACAACAGGAGAGAGGACAGGGGAAACAACAGGAGAGAGGACAGGGGAAACAACAGGAGAGAGGACAGGGGAAACAACAGGAGAGAGGACAGGGGAAAAAACAACAGGAGAGAGGACAGGGGAAAAACAGGAGAGAGGACAGGGGGAAACAAAACAACAGGAGAGAGGACAGGGGAAACAACAGGAGAGAGGACAGGGGAAACAACAGGAGAGAGGGACAGGGGAAACAACAGGAGAGAGGACAGGGGAAACAACAGGAGAGAGGACAGGGGAAACAACAGGAGAGAGGACAGGGGAAAAAACAACAGGAGAGAGGACAGGGGAAACAACAGGAGAGAGGACAGGGGAAACAACAGGAGAGAGGACAGGGGAAACAACAGGAGAGAGGACAGGGGAAACAACAGGAGAGAGGACAGGGGAAACAACAGGAGAGAGGACAGGGGAAACAACAGGAGAGAGGACAGGGGAAACAACAGGAGAGTTATGCTAGTTATGCTGTGAGTTGACTTGTGAGTTAACTAGTTATGCTGTGAGTTGACGTGAAATAATTACAACCCGGCCCCCCATTTGATCCTGCCGTCAACACGGCCAGGCGACCCCTCAGGGAGAGGGAGCAGGAACTGTGGGCCCCTGGGTTTCTGCTCCACGTCTCCCTGGGTTTCTGCTCCACGTCTCCCTGGGTTTCTGCTCCACGCCTCCCTGGGTTTCTGCTCCACGTCTCCCTGGGTTTCTGCTCCACGTCTCCCTGGGTTTCTGCTCCACGTCTCACTGGGTTTCTGCTCCACGTCTCACTGGGTTTCTGCTCCACGTCTCCCTGGGTTTCTGCTCCAGAGTCCAGATGTCACCACTCAGAGAGAGTAGAGCCTGGGAAAACTACCTGGGATACTGCCACTCTGCTATGCTGAACTCTTCTCTCTCCTACTCTCCTCTCATCACCCAACAAGTGAAATGGCCCACGGAGAGGATGCTGTGTGTGAAGGGTTCCCCTGGTCAGGCTGGTGATGAGGGTGAATGAGAACAGAAGCAGTGGCACTTGGTTGGAATCCTCCTCCATCAGTGTGACCTTTCCTCCATACTCACAACTAACTGAATGAGTGTGACCTTTCCTCCATACTCACAACTAACTGAATGAGTGTGACCTTTCCTCCACACTCACAACTAACTGAATGAGTATTACCTTTCCTCCATACTCACAACTAACTGAATGAGTGTTACCTTTCCTCCACACTCACAACTAACTGAATTTCCTCCATACTCACAACTAACTGAGTGTTACCTTTCCTCCATACTCACAACTAACTGAATGAGTGTTACCTTTCCTCCATACTCACAACTAACTGAATGAGTGTTACCTTTCCTCCATACTCACAACTAACTGAATGAGTGTTACCTTTCCTCCATACTCACAACTAACTGAATGAGTGTTACCTTTCCTCCACACTCACAACTAACTAACTGAATGAGTGTTACCTTTCCTCCATACTCACAACTAACTGAATGAGTGTTACCTTTCCTCCATACTCACAACTAACTGAATGAGTGTTACCTTTCCTCCATACTCACAACTAACTGAATGAGTGTTACCTTTCCTCCATACTCACAACTAACTGAATGAGTGTTACCTTTCCTCCATACTCACAACTAACTGAATGAGTGTTACCTTTCCTCCATACTCACAACTAACTGAATGAGTGTGACCTTTCCTCCATACTCACAACTAACTGAATGAGTGTTACCTTTCCTCCATACTCACAACTAACTGAATGAGTGTGACCTTTCCTCCATACTCACAACTAACTGAATGAGTATGACCTTTCCTCACATAACTGAATGAGTGTGACCTTTCCTCCATACTCACAACTAACTGAATGAGTGTGACCTTTCCTCCATACTCACAACTAACTGAATGAGTGTGACCTTTCCTCCATACTCACAACTAACTGAATGAGTGTGACCTTTCCTCCATACTCACAACTAACTGAATGAGTGTTACCTTTCCTCCATACTCACAACTAACTGAATGAGTGTGACCTTTCCTCCATACTCACAACTAACTGAATGAGTATTACCTTTCCTCCATACTCACAACTAACTGAATGAGTGTGACCTTTCCTCCATACTCACAACTAACTGAATGAGTGTGACCTTTCCAGACGTCCAAGCCGAGCTGATGCAGGAAGAGGAGATCCCGTGCTCGTCTCTGACCTCACACCAGGGACTCTGTACAACAACACTTGGTACTCAAGGAGCTCCGTCAATATCAGTGGCAGTACCTCACGCCACGTTGAATGACCAAGACCTCTTTGATAGGTGGTGGTTATGAAAACACTATTGCTGAAAGCAACACAGAGAAACTACATCCACTCTCCTTGTCAATCAGTGATCTCACCAAGGAAAGGGGAGGAGGAGGAGAGGGGATACCTGGTCAGTTGTACAACAATGCATTCAACCAAAATGTTACCCCCGCATTTCGCCTTAATCAACGTCCACGTCATCGGCACCCGGGGAGCAGTTGTTGTTGGGGGTAACTGCCATGTTCACGGGCAGAACAGGAGTAGGAGGCTCTATGTGTTAAGAGTATAGGACACCAGACTCCCGCTGAAAGCTTCAGACGGTTGCTTCACACTATGCATCACAAACGCTTACGCCTCCTTCACACATATGCTTCACAGACTCTCACACAGGGCTCTGTGATATCTGTAAACACACACAGCTGTAGAGTGGATGCAACAATGGCACTAAAACCCCATTTTGATTCCAGAAACTGGAGCTCCATTCTGGTTCCTGAGAATCTAGCCTAACTGCTTCCGATTCAGCAATACAACCACTTCCAGAATTGTGAACTGAAGCTGAGGTCATTTCTGACTGGAAACAACCAGCATTTCACCAGATGAGTCATTAATCAGACTCCCTTAGGACCATACACAACAGGGACCACGGCCTTGCTAGGGTCACCTGGGAGATCCCCATGGGAGCTTCAGTTGCAGCACCACCAAGCCTAATTAAATGTGTTGATCGGTAGCCGGTCAACAGACACAGAGCCGGCACGGTACGCCCCATGCTGTGCCCAGTCAGTGGGCTACAATGGGCATTGACGTGCCACAAGATAAGCTCCTTGGTGCGCTGCTGGCCTGGTTTCCACCTTAGGAAGTAGTTTAATTGCAAATTTAATTCAATCTAACAGATGCTGGTATGTCTGGGGGAATGGAAACCATGGGGGGGGGCTTTATCAACTTGGCCAGGTGTTTTGTGTGTGTGTGTGTGTGTGTATGTGTGTTATCAGCCAGTGAGTAGGAAGTGTGCCTAACCTAGCAGAGCCCTGCCTTCACAAAAGTGAAACATTTTCCAAATGTTAATTTGGGTCTCCTCTGGCAGCCTACTCCCTCTGAAATGGAAGGCAGATTACAGACCATCAGACCATTAGATTACATTACAGGGGTAATGAGCATGCACACAGGTACACGCACACAGGATTAGACACAGGGGTTTGGCTCGTTATGAGAACACAGAGAGACAGGAGCAGACAGACAGGGGATAAACCCAGGGCTCGTTATGAGAACACAGAGAGACAGGAGCAGACAGACGGGATAAACCCAGGGCTCGTTATGAGAACACAGAGAGACAGGAGCAGACAGACGGGGGGTAAACCCAGGGCTCGTTATGAGAACACAGAGAGACAGGAACAGACAGACAGGGGATAAACCCAGGGCTCGTTATGAGAACACAGAGAGACAGGAGCAGACAGACGGGGGTAAACCCAGGGCTCGTTATGAGAACACAGAGAGACAAGAGCAGACAGACAGGGGATAAACCCAGGGCTCGTTATGAGAACACAGAGAGACAGGAGCAGACAGACGGGGGGTAAACCCAGGGCTCGTTATGAGAACACAGAGAGACAGGAGCAGACAGACAGGGGATAAACCCAGGGCTCGTTATGAGAACACAGAGAGACAGGAGCAGACAGACAGGGGATAAACCCAGGGCTCGTTATGAGAACACAGAGAGACAGGAGCAGACAGACGGGGGTAAACCCAGGGCTCGTTATGAGAACACAGAGAGACAGGAGCAGACAGACGGGGGGTAAACCCAGGGCTCGTTATGAGAACACAGAGAAACTGGAACAGACAGAGAAACTGGAGCAGACAGGAGCAGACAGACGGGGGTAAACCCAGGGCTCGTTATGAGAACACAGAGAGACAGGAGCAGACAGACAGGGGATAAACCCAGGGCTCGTTATGAGAACACAGAGAGACAGGAGCAGACAGACGGGGGTAAACCCAGGGCTCGTTATGAGAACACAGAGAGACAGGAGCAGACAGACGGGGGGTGTGTGTGTGTGTGTGTGTGTGTGTGTGTGTGTGTGTGTGTGTGTGTGTGTGTGTGTGTGTGTGTGTGTGTGTGTGTGTGTGTGTGAGAGAGAACATGTGTGCCTGTGTGTGTATCCTAATGAAGCATTGTTCTCTTTGCAGAGGAGGAGGGCATATAGATGAAGTACATGTGAGAGGGAGTCTGGTGCCAGAGAGTCCATTAACACCCGCTGAGGAAGAAGCCCTGTCACTGTCTCAGACATAAACCGGAAGTGTGTGTGTGTGTCAGACATAAACAGTAAACTGTAAGGCCAGTTCCCGTCATGTAAATGGTTTGTTACTCCCTCTCTCTCTCTCCCTCCCTCCTCCTTCTTTCTCTCCTCCTCCCTCTTCTTTCCTCATCTGGAGGTCCCAGAGATGTGTTCCTCCCTCTCTCTCTCTCCTCCTTCTTTCTCTCCTCCTCTCTCTTCTTTCCTCATCTTGAGGTCCCAGAGATGTGTTAGTCCCTCTCTCTCTCCTCCTTTCTCTCCTCCTTTCTCTTCTTTCCTCATCTGGAGGTCCCAGAGATGTGTTAGTCCCTCTCTCTCTCCTCCTCCTTCTTTCTCTCCTCCTCTCTCTTCTTTCCTCATCTGGAGGTCCCAGAGATGTGTTACTCCCTCTCTCTCTCTCTCTCTCCCCTCCTCCTTTCTCTCCTCCTCCCTCTTCTTTCCTCATCTGGAGGTCCCAGAGATGTGTTACTCCCTCTCTCTCTCTCCCCTCCTCCTCCTCCTCTTTCTTCTTTCCTCATCTCCCAGAGATGTGTTAGCTCTTTCTTCCATCTTTCTCATCTCATCTGAGGTCCCAGAGATGTGTTAGTCCCTCTCTCTCTCCTCCTTTCTCTTCTTTCCTCATCTGGAGGTCCCAGAGATGTGTTACCCTCCTCTCTCTCCTCCTTCTTTCTCTCCTCCTCTCTTTCTTCATCTGGAGGTCCCAGAGATGTGTTACTCCCTCTCTCTCTCTCTCTCTCCCTCCTCCTTTTCTCTCCTCCTCCCTCTTCTTTCCTCATCTGGAGGTCCCAGAGATGTGGCAGAGCACCCCTTTCATCCATCTTTCTGTCAGGAAGCAGACGTGACGGAACACACCCTTTCCCCTCACACACACACACACACACACACACACACACACACCTCTGCCCTGTCCCACAGACACACAGCTGAAACCAAGTTGTCTGGATGGAATGGAATGTGAAGGGGAAAAGGGATGAAGTAGCTCCACAGACATGAACTTTCAGCAACTGTGAACAAAGCAGAGATGCTATCAGACTGCCTACTCGGCCATTTTAAATCTTTAACAAGCCTTTGTCAACCAACCAATGAACTAATGTACTTTTAATGTATGGTGTCCTTGAGTGTCCTGAAAGGCAAATGATTCTAACTGCATATCAAAAACAGAGCCCCATTGTCTTGGGGCTGATGACACGTGAGCCAGCAGTTACAGTGGAATGTGGATGATTAATGCTTCCACTTTGGACCCCATTCTACACCACATCACCTGGATACGGGACCACCCTCCTCCCCCTGTCCTCAGATGGAACCCTCCTCCCCCTGTCCTCAGATGGAACCCTCCTCCCCCTGTCCTCAGATGGAACCCTCCTCTCCCTGTCCTCAGATGGAACCCTCCTCCCCCTGTCCTCAGATGGAACCCTCCTCCCCCTGTCCTCAGATGGAACCCTCCTCCCCCTGTCCTCAGATGGAACCCTCCTCCCCCTGTCCTCAGATGGAACCCTCCTCCCCCTGTCCTCAGATGGAACCCTCCTCTCCCTGTCCTCAGATGGAACCCTCCTCTCCCTGTCCTCAGATGGAACCCTCCTCCCCTGTCCTCAGATGGAGCCCTCCTCCCCCTGTCCTCAGATGGAACCCTCCTCCCCCTGTCCTCAGATGGAACCCTCCTCCCCCTGTCCTCAGATGGAACCCTCCTCCCCCTGTCCTCAGATGGAACCCTCCTCCCCTGTCCTCAGATGGAACCCTCCTCTCCCTGTCCTCAGATGGAACCCTCCTCTCCCTGTCCTCAGATGGAACCCTCCTCTCCCTGTCCTCAGATGGAACCCTCCTCCCCCTGTCCTCAGATGGAACCCTCCTCCCCCTGTCCTCAGATGGAACCCTCCTCCCCTGTCCTCAGATGGAGCCCTCCTCTCCCTGTCCTCAGATGGAACCCTCCTCCCCCTGTCCTCAGATGGAACCCTCCTCTCCCTGTCCTCAGATGGAACCCTCCTCTCCCTGTCCTCAGATGGAACCCTCCTCCCCCTGTCCTCAGATGGAACCCTCCTCTCCCCCTGTCCTCAGATGGAACCCTCCTCTCCCTGTCCTCAGATGGAACCCTCCTCTCCCTGTCCTCAGATGGAACCCTCCTCTCCCTGTCCTCAGATGGAACCCTCCTCTCCCTGTCCTCAGATGGAACCCTCCTCTCCCTGTCCTCAGATGGAACCCTCCTCCCCTGTCCTCAGATGGAACCCTCCTCTCCCTGTCCTCAGATGGAACCCTCCTCTCTCTGTCCTCAGATGGAACCCTCCTCTCTCTGTCCTCAGATGGAACCCTCCTCTCCCTGTCCTCAGATGGAACCCTCCTCTCCCTGTCCTCAGATGGAACCCTCCTCTCTCCTCTGTCCTCAGATGGAACCCTCCTCTCCCTGTCCTCAGATGGAACCCTCCTCTCCCTGTCCTCAGATGGAACCCTCCTCTCCCTGTCCTCAGATGGAACCCTCCTCTCCCTGTCCTCAGATGGAACCCTCCTCTCCCTGTCCTCAGATGGAACCCTCCTCTCCCTGTCCTCAGATGGAACCCTCCTCTCTCTGTCCTCAGATGGAACCCTCCTCTCCCTGTCCTCAGATGGAACCCTCCTCTCTCTGTCCTCAGATGGAACCCTCCTCTCCCTGTCCTCAGATGGAACCCTCCTCTCCCTGTCCTCAGATGGAACCCTCCTCTCCCTGTCCTCAGATGGAACCCTCCTCTCCCTGTCCTCAGATGGAACCCTCCTCTCTCTGTCCTCAGATGGAACCCTCCTCTCCCTGTCCTCAGGTGGCACCCTCCTCTCTCTGTCCTCAGATGGAACCCTCCTCTCCCTGTCCTCAGATGAGGCCTCCTCTCCCTGTCCTCAGATGGAACCCTCCTCTCCTTGTCCTCAGATGGAGCCCTCCTCTCTCTGTCCTCAGATGGAGCCCACCTCTCTCTGTCCTCAGATGGAGCCCTCCTCTCCCTGTCCTCAGATGGAGCCCTCCTCTCCCTGTCCTCAGATGGAGCCCTCCTCTCCCTGTCCTCAGATGGAGCCCTCCTCTCCCTGTCCTCAGATGGAGCCCTCCTCTCCCTGTCCTCAGATGGAGCCCTCCTCTCCCTGTCCTCAGATGGAGCCCTCCTCTCCCTGTCCTCAGATGGAACCCTCCTCTCCCTGTCCTCAGATGGAACCCTCCTCTCCCTGTCCTCAGATGGAACCCTCCAAAAGTCTCCCTGTCCTCACAGATGGAGCCCTCCTCTCCCTGTCCTCAGATGGAGCCCTCCTCTCCCTGTCCTCAGAGATGGAAACTAGAGCAGCGTCTCTAATAGCAATATATTAAGTGCAGGCCAATAGGGCTCTGGGCAAAAGTAGTGCACTGTATAGGGAATATGGTGCCATTTGGGACACAGACTGAAGGGCTTTCCCTCCCTCCCCCTCTCTCCCTGCAGAGGTCACTTGCCATAGGCTGCCCGTAGCAGAGGTTGATGGTCAGAGCTGGCAGAGCCAGAGGAAACAGTCTAAGACCTGCCAGGTCATTCCAACATAAAGGCAGTAGAAACACATACTGGACACTGTCACAATGAACACTAATCAGTGTGCCCATCTGCTTGCTATGCACTCGTGTGCCTCAGAGCAAAACCATGACACTTATTTCCATCAACAAGGGAATAGAGTGGTGGAGAACATAAAGGCAGTAGAAACCAGCTCCGGGGAGGAACTGACAGAGAATAGGGAGAGTGGTGGAGAACATAAAGGCAGTAGAAACCAGCTCCGGGGAGGCACTGACAGAGAATAGGGAGAGTGGTGGTGAACATAAGGGCAGTAGAAACCAGCGCCGGGGAGGAGACAGAGAATAGGGAAAGGAGAACAGTAGAAACCCAGCGCCGGGGAGGCACTGACAGAGAACTGAGAGAGTGGTGGAGAACATAAAGGAGAACATAAAGGCAGTAGAAACCAGCTCCGGGGAGGCACTGACAGAGAATAGGGCGAGTGGTGGAGAACATAAAGGCAGTAGAAACCAGCTCCGGGGAGGCACTGACAGAGAATAGGGAGAGTGGTGAGAACATAAAGGCTGAAACCAGCTCCGGGGAGGAACTGAATAGGGAGAGTGGTGGAGAACATAAAGGCAGTAGAAACCAGCGCCGGGGAGGCACTGACAGAGAATAGGGAGAGTGGTGGAGAACATAAAGGCAGTAGAAACCAGCTCCGGGGAGGCACTGACAGAGAATAGGGAGAGTGGTGGAGAACATAAAGTAGAAACCAGGGGGAGGCAGACAGAGAATAGAAACCAGCTCCGGGGAGGCACTGACAGAGAATAGGGAGAGTGGTGGAGAACATAAAGGCAGTAGAAACCAGCTCCGGGGAGGAACTGACAGAGAATAGAACGGAGGTTCCAGATTTGGTGCTTTAATGGAACAGTCAGAGTTGGGAGTTCCAGGCAGGATATCTGGGTCTATACAGCCTCATACAGACTACACAGTGGAGGAAAATTTCAACTGTATGAGCTTTATACACACACTCATGCCCCAAAAAGTGCTGAGTAACCTCCCATTCACACACACAGAGACAGAGAGACATTTGGAAGTGTGAACCGTTTGATTCAACTCCCTGAACTCTTTGGCCTGGTTTCCCGGACACAGATAAATCCTAATCCTGGACTAAAAGCTTTTTCAAGGGAGAATCTCCATTGATGATGTTTTTTTGTCCAGGCCTTGGCTTAATGTGTGAACGGGAAAGCATCCCTTGACTCTTCTAAAGAAGTAGGAGTTTTTCATTGTCAGGGTAACGTTTGACTGCAGTGAGCCATTTGAATCAAATGCTTTATAAAGTCTTTAAGTAGCCTAGCGAGCAGCAGTGGGGAAAGAGAAGTGGGAGTGTGATACTTTCCCATGACAATATTCACGTCCCTCTCCAATGAAAACAATGACTCACCAGGCAGATTGGGACAAGAAAACCAATGTTTCCTGGCTACTGAGGGACAGACAGGCAGGCAGACGACAGAGAACTGATAAAGATTTCATTACCACATACAGTTGAAGTCGGAAATTTACATACACCTCAGCCAAATACATTTAAACTCAGTTTTTCACAATTCCTGACATTTAATCCTAGTAAAAATTCCCTGTTTTAGGTCAGTTTGGATCACCACTTTATTTTAAGAATGTAAAATGTCAGAATAATAGTAGAGAAAATGATTTATTTCAGCTTTTGTTTCTTTCATCACATTTCCAGTGGGTCAGAAGTTTACATATACTAATTGAGTGTTTGGTACCATTGCCTTTAAATTGTTAAACTTGGGTCAAACGTTGCGGGTAGCCTTCCACAAGCTTCCCACAAGTTGGGTGAATTTTGTCCCATTCCTCTTGACAGAGCGGGTGTAACTGAGTCAGGTTTGTAGGCCTCCTTGCTCTCACACGCCTTGTCAGTTCTGCCTACAAATGTTCTATGAGATTGAGGTCAGGTCTTTGTGATGGCCATTCCAATACCATGAATTGTTGTCCTTAAGACATTTTGCCACAACTTTGGAAGTATGCTTGGGGTCATTGTCCATTTGGAAGACCAATTTGCGACCAAGCTTTAACTTCCTGACTGATGTCTTGAGATGTTGCTTCAATATATCCACAATTTCCCTCCCTCATGATGCCATCTATTTTGTGAAGTGCACCAGTCTCTCCTGCAGCAAAGCATCCCTACAACATGATGCTGCCACCCCCGTGCTTCATGGATGGGATGGTGTTCTTTGGCTTGCAAGCCTCCCCCTTTTCCTCCAAACATAATGATGGTCATTATGGCCAAACAGTTCTATTTTTGCTTCATCAGACCAGAGGACATTTCTCCAAAAAGTACAATATTTGTCCCCATGTGCAGTTGCAAACAGTAGTCTGGCTTTTTTATGGCGGTTTTGGAGCAGTGGCTTCTTCCTTGCTGAGCGGCCTTTCAGGTTATATCGATATAGGACTCGTTTTACTGTGGATATAGATACTTTTGTACCTGTTTCCTCCAGCATCTTCACAAGGTCCTTTGCTGTTGTTCTGGGATTGATTTGCACTTTTCGCACCAAAGTACGTTCATCTCTAAGAGACACGTCTCCTTCCTGAGCGGTATGACGGCTGCGTGGTCCCATGGTGTTTATACTTGCACCGTGGGAACATTAAACTACCATATAATTGCCAGCATATATGGCACTGAATATCTTCTGCAGGGGAATAACACATGTTGAGGTGAAATCTGTCCAAAAACATTAGACCTACATTATAGGATACAACATTATACACCTACATTATAGGATACAACATTAGACCTACATTATAGGATACAACATTAGACCTACATTATAGGATACAACATTAGACCTACATTATAGGATACAACATTAGACCTACATTATAGGATACAACATTATAGACCTACATTATAGGATACAACATTATAGACCTACATTATAGGATACAACATTATAGACCTACATTATAGGATACAACATTATAGACCTACATTATAGGATACAACATTAGACCTACATTATAGGATACAACATTAGACCTACATTATAGGATACAACATTAGACCTACATTATAGGATACAACATTAGACCTACATTATAGGATACAACATTAGACCTACATTATAGGATACAATTAGACCTATTATAGATACAACATTATACCTACATTATAGGATACAACATTATAGACCTACATTATAGGATACAACATTATAGACCTACATTATAGGATACAACATTAGACCTACATTATAGGATACAACATTAGACCTACATTATAGGATACAACATTAGACCTACATTATAGGATACAACATTAGATTATAGGATACCTACATTATAGGATACAACATTATACATTATAGACCTTAGACCTACATTATAGGATACAACATTATAGACCTACATTATAGGATACAACATTAGACCTACATTATAGGATACAACATTAGACCTACATTATAGGATACAACATTAGACCTACATTATAGGATACAACATTATAGACCTACATTATAGGATACAACATTAGACCTACATTATAGGATACAACATTAGACCTACATTATAGGATACAACATTAGACCTACATTGTAGGATACAACATTAGACCTACATTATAGACCTACATTATAGGATACAACATTAGACCTACATTATAGGATACAACATTAGACCTACATTATAGGATACAACATTAGACCTACATTATAAGATACAACATTATAGACCTACATTATAGGATACAACATTATAGACCTACATTATAGGATACAACAGACCTACATTATAGGATACAACATTAGACCTACATTATAGGATACAACATTAGACCTACATTATAGGATACAACATTAGACCTACATTATAGGATACAACATTATAGACCTACATTATAGGATACAACATTATAGACCTACATTATAGGATACAACATTAGACCTACATTATAGGATACAACATTAGACCTACATTATAGGATACAACATTAGACCTACATTATAGGATACAACATTATAGACCTACATTATAGGATACAACATTAGACCTACATTATAGGATACAACATTATAGACCTACATTATAGGATACAACATTAGACCTACATTATAGGATACATTATAGGATACAACATTAGACCTACATTATAGGATACAACATTAGACCTACATTATAGGATACAACATTAGACCTACATTATAGGATACAACATTATAGACCTACATTATAGGATACAACATTATAGACCTACATTATAGGATACAACATTAGACCTACATTATAGACCTACATTATAGGATACAACATTAGACCTACATTATAGGATACAACATTATAGACCTACATTATAGGATACAACATTAGACCTACATTATAGGATACAACATTAGACCTACATTATAGGATACAACATAGACCTACATTATAGGATACAACATTAGACCTACATTATAGGATACAACATTATAGACCTACATTATAGGATACAACATTATAGATACCTACATTATAGGATACAACATTATAGACCTACATTATAGGATACAACATTTATAGGATACAACATTACCTACATTATAGGATACAACATTATAGACCTACATTATAGGATACAACATTATAGACCTACATTATAGGATACAACATTATAGACCTACATTATAGGATACAACATTATAGGATACCTACATTATAGGATACAACATTATACACATTATAGGATACAACATTATAGACCTACATTATAGGATACAACATTATAGACCTACATTATAGGATACAACATTAGACCTACATTATAGGATACAACATTAGACCTACATTATACAACATTATAGACCTACATTATAGGATACAACATTATAGACCTACATTATAGGATACAACATTATAGACCTACATTATAGGATACAACATTATAGACCTACATTATAGGATACAACATTATAGACCTACATTATAGGATACAACATTATAGACCTACATTATAGGATACAACATTATAGACCTACATTATAGGATACAACATTATAGACCTTATAGGATACATTATAGGATACAACATTAGACCTACATTATAGGATACAACATTATAGACCTACATTATAGGATACAACATTACCTACATTATAGACCAACATTACATTATAGGATACAACATTATAGACCTACATTATAGGATACAACATTATAGACCTACATTATAGGATACAACATTATAGACCTACATTATAGGATACAACATTATAGACCTAATACAACATTATAGACCTACATTATAGGATACAACATTAGACATTATAGGATACATTATAGACCTACATTATAGGATACATTATAGACCTACATTATAGGATACAACATTATAGACCTACATTATAGGATACAACATTATAGATACAATAGGATATTATAGACCTACATTATAGGATACAACATTATAGACCTACATTATAGGATACAACATTAGACCTACATTATAGGATACAACATTATAGACCTACATTATAGGATACAACATTATAGACCTACATTATAGGATACAACATTATAGACCTACATTATAGGATACAACATTATACATTATAGGATACAACATTATAGACCTACATTATAGGATACAACATTATAGACCTACATTATAGGATACAACATTATAGACCTACATTATAGGATACAACATTATAGACCTACATTATAGGATACAACATTATAGACCTACATTATAGGATACAACAGACCTACATTATAGGATACAACAGACCTACATTATAGGATACAACAGACCTACATTATAGGATACAACAGACCTACATTATAGGATACAACATCATAGACCTACATTATAGGATACAACATTATAGACCTACATTATAGGATACAACATTATAGACCTACCATCCCCCAGATAAAAAAATCCTGTGCAATTTATAAAATAAAAAAAATTCTAAAATAAATCAAACTAAAACACTTATTTATGATAACTCCATAAATACAACTTTAAAAAAATGATCATAATGACATTGTACAGTAATTGAAATAGACAGCGCATTTCATCACATCAAACTCCATTGATTAATAGGCTCCTGCTGTGAGATGTAAGGACATTACACGCTGCCGTAGATTCTAGATTCTAGACCCAATACCACAGAGTTTGTGGGTGAACTGAAAGATTACAGAGGGAAACTTGACGTTTCATGCCGAGGCAGATGCACATAAAGATCGAAAAAGGCGCATTTAAATGCTTTTTCCATCATCTATATAAAATACTTAAATGCTGTTTAAACACACAGCATAGGGATCCTTCCACCATGCTGTGGTGAGTAGGTTTGCGTCCCAAATGGCACTCAGGGCTCAAAAGTAGGTCATTATATAGTGAATAGGGTGCTTTTTGGGAAGCAGCCTAGATTTTGGCCGGCTGTGAGTCATTGCAGCCTTGATGTGACACAAACCATAGAGGGGAACAAATATGGTAACTGCAAGAGCAGCTTTAAAAATAACAGTTCAGCACAAATTACTTAGTCTTTCCACTCAATACCAAGTTACATTTTCAATAATGGAAGTAGCTCGTCTGGTGAACAGAAAAAAATAAAAGAACCCCCAATCAAGATTTACTTCAATCTAATTTCCTAAAGAAGCACGTGAAAATTAAGAATAATAAATCAAAACATTTCCGAGGTCATTTGAGATGCTTCGCCATCGCTGCTTTCTTTTCTTAAGTGGCTGTAGACTCAAGCTCTTCCGGAATAGTCTCTCTATACACTGAGCTACGGTTGACCCTGCTAATGGTAAAGGATAGCAACTTGAACACGGGTAATCTGATTCTAGATCTGTGCTGGGGCTAGGCCTACCTTTACTTTGCTCAAGCAGTTATTACTGCCGGCCAGGGAAGGGAAGTCCTTCCTGGATCCTGGAGTGTCCAGTGTGCCTGGAGGACATGGATGTTGGTGGAAAAGGGGCGAGGGAGAAGAGTGGAGGGAAAGTATAGGAAGCTACAAGGTTTTGCCTCGTCTTAACCAGGGGATTTGGTGAGACTGCTCTTTTCGCTGACTGCAGCAGGGAGGAGTGAGGAGATGGAAATAGTGAAGAGCTTCCAGACAACAGTCTCTCTACTGGTTTGGGTGGATGTCCTATTGGAAGTCTTTATTTAGGCTAACTGGTTCAGAAGGTAGACGACCGAGAATGGAAGAGCTAAAAACATCCTACTGTATGTCATCATGACACTGACTGGGAAGAAGAAGAAACAAATAAATCACTGCTCATTTGAGTGACATTTAGGCATAGTCCTGTGTTGTGTTGAGTTTGATTCTGTGGTTGTTCCTCTGGCTGAGTCCTACTACTAGACAAGGGTGGACAGGTACTTTACTTTAATTAACAACTGTTAGACAGTTGCTATAAGACAAGGATTCATTCCCGTAGTCCCATAACACATATTGAACAAATCTCCAACCAAGATATTACTTCGATATGAATCTAGGAGTAGCCAGGCTGTCTCTCCAGTCTCAGTTATTAGTCTAGGTGTAGCCAGGCTGTCTCTATACAGTCTCAGTTATTAGTCTAGGTGTAGCCAAGCTGTCTCTATACAGTCTCAGTTATTAGTCTAGGAGTCCAGGAGTAGCCAGGCTGTCTCTATACAGTCTCAGTTATTAGTCTAGGAGTCCAGGAGTAGCCATGCTGTCTATACAGTCTCAGTTATTAGTCTAGGAGTCCTGGAGTAGCCAGGCTGTCTCTATACAGTCTCAGTTATTAGTCTAGGAGTCCAGGAGTAGCCATGATGTCTATACAGTCTCAGTTATTAGTCTAGGAGTCCTGGAGTAGGCAGGCTGTCTATACAGTCTCAGTTATTAGTCTAGGAGTCCTGGTCTCAGTTATTAGTCTAGGAGTAGCCAGGCTGTCTCTATACAGTCTCAGTTATTAG
>NW_027008814.1:0-70958 GCF_036934945.1 Oncorhynchus masou masou
CTGGTTGCCCTTTCCCGTGGCAACA
The DNA here is from genome assembly GCF_036934945.1 of Oncorhynchus masou masou. Classification (NCBI taxonomy): domain Eukaryota; kingdom Metazoa; phylum Chordata; class Actinopteri; order Salmoniformes; family Salmonidae; genus Oncorhynchus; species Oncorhynchus masou. The sequence goes on from NW_027008814.1 coordinate 26, forward strand.
GGTCACAAATCTTGCTGCTCTCGATGGCACACTGTGGAATTTCACCCAGTAGATATGGGAGTTTTTCAAAATTGGATTTGTTTTCGAAGATATTATCTGCGTCATTTATAGCCTGGCATTAAATACAACGTTAACTTGATATTATCTGTGTTTTTATAGCCTGGCACAGATAGTGAAACTACGATAAATACAACGTTAACTAGATATTATCTGTGTCATTTATAGCCTGGCACAGATAGTAAAACTACATTAAATACAACGTTAACTAGATATTATCTGTCATTTATAGCCTGGCACAGATAGTAAAACTACTGTAGCGACCCGCACAGACAGCTGTGTGTTATGTGTTCGGCTAGTAGCTGGTTGTGTTGTACTTACCAGTTCCCAGTGTTCGCCGGGGTCCGACATGCCAATCAAACTGCTATCTGCCAATCACAGGAATGCCTGGGATGTTCTGATGCCGGGCATCCTGGTGGTTGGCGGAGTGGCGTGGAGGGGGCGGGGCATTGGAAGTTAAGCTTCAGCCTTTGTTCTCTCTCTGACGTCTGGGCTTCACAAGAGAAGGTCCCGATTGGCTTGTGGGGTATCTTTCATTTATTTGGCGTGAGCTCAGGCCAAACAGTAGCCTGTGTAAAGTTGCTAATAAACCGTCAATTCGTAACTCGATCCTCTGTCTGGACAATTGTTCCTTTATGATCGAGTCAGGTCATTACACTACATTAAATACAACGCTAACTAGATATCATCGCCACGTAACTTATGTCGAATTTAAAAGACACCGTTACGTTAGTAACGTCTGTTACACTGTAACTTACAGGCAGCCTCACATAAAAACCTATTGGTTAACAAAGCTTTGATTATGACCAAAGTCTATAGTAGTAAAAACTCTCTCTCTCTATTCTAACTTACCACACATTCACATCACTGCCTCGACATGAATGTGTCCTGTCAGAGCCGTTTCCTGTCCGTTAACCGTTAACAGTCTCGAGCCACAGCTTAACCAATGAGCTACAAGGAGGACTGACAGTCACGAGCGGTGCAGCAGCCTCTGCAGCAGCAGCCTCCCCCTGGTCCTAGTGCCCGCCCTGTAAGACGGTTAAGATGCGATGGAACGGTTGACGGAGAGAAAATAAATCACAGAGAAAAATATTGACTGATATATTGAATTGTTTAGGGAAGCTTTAGCTTTGGCTTTAATACATTCTGAAAATACTTGAAAATAAAAATAAAAATAATAGCAGCCCTCCTCAGGAACAACAAAACCCTCACAGACCAACTTCTTCTTCTATGATATAATGGAGGTCCTCAAATCTTATTTTGGGGATATGGAGGCGTCTCGTGTGGCCAATAGCCTGGGGAAATGCATAGCGCCAAATTCAAATAATACGCGATAAAACTCAAACTTTCATTAAATCACATATGCAGGGTACTCAATTAAAGCTACACTCGTTATGAATCCAGCCAACATGTCAGATTTTAAAAATGCTTTTCGGCGAAAGCATGAGAAGCTATTATCTGATAGCATGCACCCCCCTGAACCACCTGAACGAGATGTAAACAAATGAATTAGCGTCGCCGGCGCTACACAAAACGCTGAAATGAAATATAAAACATGCATTACCTTTGACGAGCTTCTTTGTTGGCACTCCAATATGTCCCATAAACATCACAATTGGTCCTTTTTTTCGATTAATTCCGTCCATGTTTACCCAAAATGTCCATTTATAAAGCCCGTTTTGATCCAGAAAAAAAACAGCTTTGCAAAACGCAACGTCATGACAAAACATTTCAAAAGTTGCTTAAAACTATGCCAAAATATTTCAAACTACTTTTGTAATCCAACTTTAGGTATTTTTAAACGTTAATAATCGATCAAATTGTTGACGGGCGATCTGTATTCAATAACAGCAAGTCAACAATACATGCACGGTTTTCTCTCTTCCATAACATAATCCACAGTGTAACCTCTGCCTCTTCTTCGTTTCACCAATGATTAACTTCAACCCAAAGACTGGTGACATCCTGTGGAAGTTGTAGGAACTGTAAACTGGGCGCTATCTAATTTCCCTTGACAAAGACAATTCATGCCAGAGGGATTTTTGTTTTTCTGAACAGTTTTTCCTTGGGCTTTTGCCTGCTACATAAGTTCTGTTATAGTCACAGACATGATTGAACCAGTTTTAGAATCTTCAGATTTTTCATCCACACATACTAATCATATGCATAATCTATAGTCCTGGCATGAGTAGCAGGAAGTTGAACAACAAAACCCACATGCTTTTTATCAAAAAGTAAAAATGCTGCACCCTATCCTTTAAAGGTGTGGTCCACAAACCAACGTTAAAGGTGCATGGCGCCACCTACTGTTCTGGAGTGTGTTCAATCACGGTTTACACCTCTAAATCCTCCTACCAAACTCAGTACTTCTGAGAAAATAAAAGAGTCCTACTAACTTCTAATAGACCCTCCCCATCCCCCAAATCACTTCCAAGTGTAATGTTTACTGTTAATTTCTGATTGTATATTTCACTTTTGTTTATTGTCTATTTCACTTGCTTTGGCAATATAAACATATATTTCCATGCCAATAAATACCTTTAAATTGAATTGAGAGAGACAGTTCCATTTTAATGTATAGGGGGCATGAGTCAGTCATGGTTACTCATGGTTATGTGATGAGGCAGCCCAGTTGGTTACATGAACCAGTCTATTCTCTGAAAGGGGTCCAGACAGCCTGTTCCCAACAGTGGGGTCAGTGGGATTGGATAGGGGCCCCTCTCTCTCTCTCTGACTGGAGGAGAGAAGTGAAATGGTGTGTCTCCTCTGATCAACAATACTCACCTTGAAAGACTTCACAGCCTGTTGGAGCTTCTTCAGCTCCTTCTCTCTCTCCTGGAATCTCTGCTGGACCTTCTGCTGACTCATCCCCAGCTGCCTCTGTGGAGAATCACTCTTCAATGAGCTATCAAGCTTTATTAGTCCAGTAGATCAATAGTATAGTAATGTGACATAGGACCCATAGAGAGGTAGGTCTACAATCCTGAGGAAGTCCCTTTACAATATGATATTATGTTGCTATGTGAATGATTGTAGTTTTTATGGTAGGCCTACATGTATCAAGGGGTTGAGACTGAACTTTGGACTCATAAAATGCCATTCAGAATGATAATAGTGTTTGACTTTAGAAAATGGTGATTCATTTGGAGAATCTGGGTTGACATATCTATATACTCAAGGTTTGTGTTCATATTTGTGGATCCATTTCATATTGTATATAATATAATGATCTCATATTCAAACAGATTTAGTTCCTACTGTAGCTTTAATTCTTTGTTTATCAGACAGCCACCAACAAGTTGTTCTGGTCTTACCTGTTTCTCAGTCCTCTCTGCTGCAGCTGACACTGTATCATGGCCTTTATGTTCATCCATTGTACACAGCATACAGATACACTGCTGATCGGTACGACAGTAAACCTCCAGCAGTTTGTCATGATGAGAGCAGATCTTCTCCTGTAGTTGTGCGGTGGCTTTGACCAGCTTGTGCTTCTTCAAAGCAGGAAATTCATAGTGAGGTTGGAGGTGAGTCTCACAGTAAGAGGCCAGACACACCAGACAGGACATGAGGGCTTTCTGCTTTCTGGTCCCTGTGCAGAAATCACACGCCACATCTCCAGGTCCAGCATAGCACAGAGCAGGAGGGGGAGCAGCCTGGAGTCCTGTCTTCCTCAGTTTCTCCACCAGCTCAGCCAACATGTTATTTTTCCTCAGATTAGGCCTTGGAGTGAATGTCTCTCTGCACTGAGGACAGCTATAGACCCCTTTCAGAACATCCTGATCCCAGCAGCCCTCAATACATTTTCTACAGTAATTGTGTCCACATGGGATGGTGACCGGTTCCTTCAGTAGATCCAGACAGACAGAACAACAGAACTGGTCCTGGTCCAGCAGATCTCCCTGTTGAGCCATTTGGGACGGTTGTTCACTCTCACACAGACAGATGACAGAGAGACTCAGATCAGTTTTGTTTTCACAGAAGTTAGTTTTGGGGAGGTGTGGACTTTCTGGTTCTGCCAGATTGGTGAGTTTAGAGGGAAGGAGAGAGGGAGGGGTTAGAGGGGGGAGGGTTAGAGAGAGGGAGGGGTTAGAGAGAGGGAGGGGGAGAGGTTAGAGGGGGGAGGGGTTATAGAGAGGGAGGGGTTAGAGAGAGGGATGGAGGGGTTAGAGGGAGGAGAGAGAAAGAAATGCATGCAACGTCGAGAAGGAGACAAAGATTTTGGTTCCTAGGTTAAATTATAGTTCCTGATTAGATTTTATTTAATCCATTTTAGAAAAAGACTAATGTAACCAAAGGTGTCCAAAGGTCTCTGAATAACTTCTGAATGCCCTGTAATGCCATCTATAGTGCCTTGCGAAATTATTCACCCCCCTTGGCATTTTTCCTATTTTGTTGCCTTACAACCTGAAATTAAAAAAGATTTTGGAGAGTTGGTAACATTTGATTTACACTACCACATGCCTACATGTCACTTTGAATGCCTACATGTCTACCACTTTGAATGCCTACATGTCTACCACTTTATTGTGAAACAAACAAGAAATAAGAGAAAAAAAGAAAAGAAAACTGGAGCGTGCAAAACTATTCAACTCCCCAACGTCAATACTTTGTAGATCCACCTTTGCTGCAATTACAGCTGCAAGTCCCTTGGGATATGTCTCTATGAGCTTGGCACATCGAGCCACTGGGATTCTTTCCCACGTTTCAATGCTAAACTTCTCCAGCTCCTTCAAGTTGGATGGGTTCCTGCTGGTGTACAGCAATCTTTAAGTCATACCACAATTGGATTGAGGTCTGGGCTTTGACTTGGCCATTCCAAGACATTTAAATGTGTCCTCTTAAGCCACTCGAGTGTTGCTTTAGCAGTATGCTTTGGGTCATTGTCCTGCTGGAAGGTGAACCTCCGTCCCAGTCTCAAATCTCTAGAAGACTGAAACAGGTTTGCCTCAAGAATTTCCCTGTATTTAGCACCATCCATCATTCCTTCAATTTTGACCAGTTTCCAGTCCCTCCTAAAAAAAGCATCCCCAAAGCATGATGCTGCCACCACCATGCTTCACTGTGGGGATGGTGCTCTCGGGGTAATTATAGGTGTTGGGTTTGTGCCAGACATAGCGTTTTCCTTGATGGCCAGAGTACATTCTTCCATATGTTTGGGGAGTCTCCCACATGCCTTTTTGCGAACACCAAACGTGTTTGCTTGTTTTATTTCTAAGCAATGGCATTTTTCTGGCCACTCTTCCGTAAAGCCCAGCTCTGTGGAGTGTTCGGCTTAAAGTGGTCCCATGACAGATACTCCAATCTCACTGTGGAGTTTTGCAGATCCTTCAGGGTTATCTTTGGTCTCTTTGTTGCCTCTCTGACTAATGCCCTCCTTGCCTGGTCCATGAGTTTTGGTGGACGGCCCTCTCTTGGCAGGTTTGTTGTGGTGCCATATTCTTTCCATTTTTGAATAATGTATTTAATGGGGCTCTGTGGGGTGTTTAAAGTTTCTGATATGTTTTTATAACTCAACCCTGGTCTGTACTTCTCCACTACTTCCATAACCTGTATGGAGAGCTCCTTGGTCTTCATGGTGCCCCTTGCTTAGTGGTGCCCCTTGCTTAGTGGTGCCCCATGCTTAGTGGTGCTCCTTGGTCTTCATGGTGCCCTTGCTTAGTGGTGCCCCTTGCTTAGTGGTGCCCCTTGCTTAGTGGTGCCCCTTGCTTAGTGGTGCTCCTTGGTCTTCATCGTGCCCCTTGCTTAGTGGTGCCCCATGCTTAGTGGTGCCCCTTGCTTAGTGGTGCCCCATGCTTAGTGGTGCCCATTGCTTAGTGGTGCCCCCTTGCTTGGTGGTGCCCCTTGCTTAGTGGTGCTCCTTGGTCTTCAGTGGTGCTCCTTGCTTAGTGGTGCCCCATGCTTAGTGGTGCCCCTTGCTTAGTGGTGCCCCATGCTTAGTGGTGCCCATTGCTTAGTGGTGCCCTTGCTTGGTGGTGCCCTTGCTTGGTGGTGCCCCTTGCTTAGTGGTGCTCCTTGGTCTTCATGGTGCCCTTGCTTAGTGGTGCTCCTTGGTCTTCATGGTGCCCTTGCTTAGTGGTGCCCCTTGCTTAGTGGTGCGCCTTGCTTAGTGGTGCCCCACTTAGTGGTGTTGCAGACTCTGGGGTCTTTCAGAACAGGTGTATTTATACTGAGATCATGTGATATATCATGTGATACTTAGATTGCCTACAGGTGGACTTTATTTAATTCATTATGTGACTTCTGAAGGTAATTGTTTGCACCAGATCTTATGTAGGGGCTTCATAGCAAAGGGGGTGGCACCAGCTCTGCGCACGGTATTCCCGGTTCGCCAACACAGCCCAGTGTGGTCTTTTCCACCTCGCCGCACTGGCCTGGCTCCGACGGAGTGTCCAACCAGGTAGGGTTGTGCAGGCTCGGTGCTCGAGACCTCAAGTGCGCTTCCACTGGCCGGTCTATCCGGTGCCGCCTCCACGCACCAGCCTTCTGGTGGCAGCCCCGCACCAGGCTGTCTCTCCATCTCCTCCCTACAGTCTGGAGCTGCCAGAGCTGCCCGTCATCCAGGAGCTGCAAGAATCGCCCGTCACTCCGGCGCTGTCGGAGTCGCCCTTCGCGTCAGAGCTGCCGGAATCTCCGGTCCATTCGGCACCCATTGCTAGGCTCCCCAGTCCGAGGTCGGGCAGCGAGGGTCGCCGCTCGAAAGAGGCCACGGAGGCGAGTGGGACAAAGAGTATGAGTATGGTGGAGTGGGGTCCACGTCCCGCGCCAGAGCCGCCACTGTGGACAGACACCCACCCAGACCCTCCCCTATGGGTTCAGGTTTTGCGGCCGAAGTCCGCACCTTTGGGGGAGGGGTACTGTCACGTTCTGACCTTAGTTCCTCTGTTATGTCTTTGTTTTAGTATGGTCAGGGCGTGAGTTGGGTGGGTTGTCTATGTTCCTTTTTCTATGTTGTGTTTTGTGTTTGGCCTGGTATGGTTCTCAATCAGAGGCAGGTGTCGTTAGTTGTCTCTGATTGAGAATCACACTTAGATAGCCTTTTCCCACCTGTGTTTCGTGGGTGATTGTTTTCTGTTATTTGTATGTCACCTTTCAGAACTGTTTCGTTTTGTTTCTCCTTCGCTATTTTTTTTAGTGTTCTCGGTGAAATATATATATGATTAACACTGCGCTTTGGTCCTCACCTCATTCCATCATCACACACAGTACATTAATATATACAGGACTGTGTGGTGGTAACCCTTATAGTGTTGTGGAAAATTACCAATTAGACATGCTATGCTGTTTTCTACACAGATAATTGTCTATTGTTTTGAGCTAGTATTTTTCTGCTGATACAAACTGTCTTTTGTTTAACTCAGGAATGCGGCCGGTTCTGGTTGGGTGTGACCACTGTAAGTGACATGTCCTGTTTGTTGGTATCTGCAAAGGACCCAGCTGGGTGGAGACATGCCAGAGAACAGAAACTAGCACAGAAACTTCTGAATAGTTCCTGAATAGTTTCTGAATAGTTCCTGAATACTTATGAATAATCTGTAGTGTGTCTTCCACTGTTCTGTTCTCACCACAACATGCTCTTCACTCTAACCACTTGGCAGGGTAGCCTAGTGTAGCCTAGTGTTAGAGTGTTGGACTAGTAACTGGAAGATTGCGAGTTCAAACCCCCGAGCTGACATGGTACAAATCTGTCGTTCTGCCCCTGAACAGGCTCAGAGTTTATTCACCCCACTGAATGCTGCATTTATATGCCACAGCTTGCACATAACCAAACAATAATTGATATGTCAAGACAAAGGTAGGGGTGTGACTTCTCAGAAATGTCCTTCTGTTTCCCAGAACTGCCTGTCGGTCTGTTGTTGAGCGGCTGGTATCACCCCTCCCCATTATCCCCCATGTTGTTCCACCTCCTTGTGGGAGGAGCTCCCCTGTCAGGCGAGCCACAGATCAGGTAAGTACAGATTCTTCTCCAGTGACAGAGTCATTAATATATACGTGATACTACCTCTGTTACACGGAACACATAACCTAGATCAGAGGAAGTTGATTTACAAACAGCAGAATGTTCTGGGGTGGTGATGTGTGTCCAGCTTCCTCTACTGCCAACAAGGAACACAACTTCTTAACTGACTTGCCTGGTTAAATAAAGGTAAACTTAAAAAAAAATTCTCACACACATTCCTCACTGCTGCAGACCTTAGCCTGAGTCCCAGTCTATTTGTGTCCTACCTCTACAGACATTAAGAATGACTCAACCCAAAGACACTCATGGTGATGCCAAATGTAATGTCTCCTCTGTCAAAACCTATCACTAACCCACTACCTGTATGTCTCCTCTGTCTAGGCACTAACCCACATTAACCCACTACCTGTATGTCTCCTTTGTCTAGGATCACTAACCCACTACCTGTATGTCTCCCCTGTCTAGGATCACTAACCCACTACCTGTATGTCTCCTCTGTCTAGGATCACTAACCCACTACCTGTATGTCTCCTCTGTCTAGGATCACTAACCCACTACCTGTATGTCTCCCCTGTCTAGGATCACTAACCCACATTAACCCACTACCTGTATGTCTCCTCTGTCTAGGATCACTAACCCACTACCTGTATGTCTCCCCTGTCTAGGATCACTAACCCACTACCTGTATGTCTCCTCTGTCTAGGATCACTAACCCACTACCTGTATGTCTCCCCTGTCTAGGATCACTAACCCACTACCTGTATGTCTCCCCTGTCTAGGATCACTAACCCACATTAACCCACTACCTGTATGTCTCCTCTGTCTAGGATCACTAACCCACTACCTGTATGTCTCCTCTGTCTAGGATCACTAACCCACTACCTGTATGTCTCCCCTGTCTAGGATCACTAACCCACTACCTGTATGTCTCCTCTGTCTAGGATCACTAACCCACTACCTGTATGTCTCCTCTGTCTGTCTACCTGTATGTCTCCCCCTGCTGTCTACCTCTCTACCTCACAGAGTACAATAATATATACAGGACTGTGTGGTGGTAACCCTGTAGTCACCCTGCTGTCTCTACTGTGTGGTGGTAACTCTCTACCTCACAGTACATTAATATATACAGGACTGTGTGGTGGTAACCCTGTAGTCACCCTGCTGTCTCTACCTCTCTACCTCACAGAGTACATTAATATATACAGGACTGTGTGGTGGTAACCCTGTAGTCACCCTGCTGTCTCTACCTCTCTACCTCACAGAGTACATTAATATATACAGGACTGTGTGGTGGTAACCCTGTAGTCACCCTGCTGTCTCTACCTCTCTACCTCACAGAGTACATTAATATATACAGGACTGTGTGGTGGTAACCCTGTAGTCACCCTGCTGTCTCTACCTCTCTACCTCACAGAGTACATTAATATATACAGGACTGTGTGGTGGTAACCCTGTAGTCACCCTGCTGTCTCTACCTCTCTACCTCACAGAGTACATTAATATATACAGGACTGTGTGGTGGTAACCCTGTAGTCACCCTGCTGTCTCTACCTCTCTACCTCACAGAGTACATTAATATATACAGGACTGTGTGGTGGTAACCCTGTAGTCACCCTGCTGTCTCTACCTCTCTACCTCACAGAGTACATTAATATATACAGGACTGTGTGGTGGTAACCCTGTAGTCACCCTGCTGTCTCTACCTCTCTACCTCACAGAGTACATTAATATATACAGGACTGTGTGGTGGTAACCCTGTAGTCACCCTGCTGTCTCTACCTCTCTACCTCACAGAGTACATTAATATATACAGGACTGTGTGGTGGTAACCCTGTAGTCACCCTGCTGTCTCTACCTCTCTACCTCACAGAGTACATTAATATATACAGGACTGTGTGGTGGTAACCCTGTAGTCACCCTGCTGTCTCTACCTCTCTTCCTCACAGAGTATATTAATAACTCTTAAGGATCTCTTCAGGATTGGTGTACCGGGATGGTTGTTGCTAATGTGACAACATGACGTTGTAAGTAACAGTAAACTTTACAGGACATGTCTTGTATGGACAGAAAACATTCTTGTTAACCTTTATACGAGGTGTTGGACGCTAACAATTCATTAAAAATCCTACGATGTGATTTTCTGGATTTCTTCTCCTCATTTTGTGTCAGCGTTGAAGTGTACCTATGATGAAAATTACAGGCCTCTCTCATCTTTTTAAGTGGGAGAACTTGCAAATTGGTGGCTGACTAAATACTTTTTTGCCCCACTCTATGCATATCCTAGTTTCTGGGCCTGAATAGCAGGCAGTTTACCTTGGGCTTTTCATCCGGTGGTGAAAATAGTGCCCCCTAACCTAGTGAGGTTAATCTAACTGCACTGTCCAATTTACAGTAGCTATTACAGTGGAATAATACTATTGTTTGGTGAGAGTAGAAAAACATGTTATAGCAGCAACTGGTTTGATACATTCACCTCTTGTCATGTCCTGACCTTGGTTCCTTGTTTTTGTCTCTATTTTAGGTTGGTCAGGGCGTATTTTAGGTTGGTCAGGGCGTGAGTTGGGGTGGGCATTCTATGTTTGGCCTGGTATGGCTCTCAATCAGAGGTAGCTGTCAATCGTTGTCCCTGATTGAGGACCATACTTAGGCAGCCTGTTTTTCCCACTTGAGTTGTGAGTGATTATTTTCTGTTTAGTGTTTTGTTGCACCTTGCAGAACTGTTCGTTGTGTCGGTTTGTTGTTTTTTTGTTCAAGTATTCATCTTCATTAAACTCATTATGAATACGCTGCACTTTGGTCCTCCTCTCCTTCCACCAACGACAGCCGTGACACCTCTGTAGGTAAATAATGTACTTACATTCAGTCATCTGCTCTGATTTGTCATCCCGAGGGTCCCAGAGATAAAATGTAGCATAGTTTTGTTTGATAAAATAAATGTTTATATTCAAATGTAGGAAAATCTCTCTCTCTTCCTTTCTGAGTTAACTGGGACAAGACTTTTGAAGCTTTGGCTGGCAACTGTTTAAGAGATGGCTTGCTGATAAAAACCAAACAGCCACATTCCAGTCCATGATTAGTGGTGCATGTGAGACATATTTGTGGACCGGATGGGTCTAGACCTGTGTGGACAAGTTAAAACTTTTAGCATAAACCCTGTGTGGGTCAAAAACCTTTGTGTGGGTTATAAACCCTGTGTGGGTTATAAACCCTGTGTGGGTTAAAAAAAAAGCGCTGTAGAAATATATAATGATATAATGCATGTCTCTGTCCTAGCTATTTGCTAGAGGTCAGCTAACCAGTGCTAGTGGTCATCAGCTAATCTTTTGCTCTGAAATCTCTCGCCAGCCTTCACAACGCAATTCTAGCCAAAGCATACCGGACCTGTCTTCTCTCCATATCCCCGGATTCCCACCGCAAGCTCTGTACCTTTTCGCCTGGATCATTGCAGCTAGCTAGCTGCAGTCCGTGTGTCTACTCCTGGCTAACATCTCTGTCCCGAAGCTAGCACCAATTAGCCTGGAGCTAGCCCATGCTAGGACCACGTTATCTGCCCGAGGGGCTTATTCGACAGGCCCCTTTGTCGCGACGTCACCTGAACGCCCATCTGCTAAATGCGGCCCGCTAATGTTAGCTGTCTAGAGCATATCGACTGATATAGGTCCATCGGACAATATCTTGGGCCACTATACTTATTTTGCCAATTGGACTGGTCCCCTTTACCACACGGAACCCCACTAATCTATCACTACTGGTCTACCAACGGAAACGCACGAGGAGGCTAAAAAACAGACTTCCTCCATCATCTGCTAGCTTGTTAGCCTCTTCCTGGTAGCCGGCTCACTAGCCATCTGCTAGCCTGCTACAAACGGCCTAGCTAGCTGTCTGAATCGTGACCCCAACCACTGAACTCACTGAACCCTTATGATCACTTGGCTAAGCATGCCTCTCCTCAATGTCAATAGTCCTGCTCAATATGCCTTGTCTATTGCTGTTCTGGTTGGTATTTATTGTCTTATTTCACTGTAGAGCCTCCAGTCCTGCTCAATATGTGAATACAGTGGAGGTAAACATAGGCATTGAGTGACGATGAGAGAAATATTGTCTCTAGAAACATCATTTAAACCAGCCTCTGCCCCCAGATGTGCCCTGGACACCATATGTGAACTGATTGCCCCCATCTATCTTCAGAGCTCGTGCTGCTTGGTAACCTAAATTGGGACATGCTTAAAAACCTCTTGAAACTAGGGGCACTATTTTCATTTTTGGAAAAATAACGTTCCCAAAGTAAATGGGCTATTTTTCAGGACCAGATAATAGAATATGCATATAATTGACAGCTTTTGATAGAAAACACTCTAAAGTTTCCAAAACTGTAAAAATATTGTCTGTGAGTACAACAGAACTGATATTGCAGGCGAAAGCTTGAGAAAAAGCCAATCAGGAAGTGACTTTTATTTAGAAACCTCTGCGTTCCTATTGAGCAGTGAAAGGGATATCAACCAGATTCCTTTTTCTATAGCTTCCCTAATGTTTCTAGTGTCACAAGACAGTTCCAGGCTTTTATTTTGAAAACTGAGCATGAGCGACAACATTGTGTTAGTGGTCAGATGGTGTCTCTCAGAGTGATTTGTGTGGCCATTGTTTCTACTAACTGACCTGGTTGATATATCATCAAACAGATATTTTGAAAAACACCTTGAGGATTGATTATAAAAAAGTTTGCCATTATTATGGATCTAATTTGGAATATTTTTCGGCGTTGTCGTGACCGCAATTTACGGTCAATTTCTCAGCCAAACGTGAAGAAATAACGGAGCTATATCGGCTACAAAAATAATATTTATGCCACAAAAGGAACATTTGCTATCTAACTGGGAGTCTCGTGAGTGAAAACATCCGAAGCTCATCAAAGGTAAATGATTTAATTTGATTGCTTTTCTGATTTTCGTTACCAAGCGCTGCCTACTGCTAGCTGGGCATAATGCTATGCTAGGCTATCGATAAACTTACACAAATCCTTGTCTTGCTTTGGCTGTAAAGCATAATTTCAAAATCTGAGATGACAGGGTGATTAACAAAAGGCTAAGCTGTGTTTCAATGTATTTCACTTGTGATTTCATGAATATTAATATTTTCTAGATGGATTTTTTTGTCCGTTGCGTTATGCTAATGAGTGTCAGTTGATGACAATTCTCCCGGATCCGGGAGGAGTAGTTCCAAGAAGTTATTAACACTCTTGAAGCTAGGAGGCAGTAGTGTAGTAAACAGAGTGAGTACAGTAGTGTAGTAAACAGAGTGAGTACAGTAGTGTAGTAAACAGAGTGAGTACAGTAGTGTAGTAAACAGAGTGAGTACAGTAGAGTATTAGTAAACAGAGTGAGTACAGTAGTGTAGTAAACAGAGTGAGTACAGTAGAGTATTAGTAAACAGAGTGAGTACAGTAGAGTATTAGTAAACAGAGAGAGTACAGTAGAGTATTAGTAAACAGAGAGAGTACAGTAGAGTATTAGTAAACAGAGAGAGTACAGTAGAGTATTAGTAAACAGAGTGAGTACAGTAGTGTAGTAAACAGAGTGAGTACAGTAGAGTATTAGTAAACAGAGTGAGTACAGTAGAGTATTAGTAAACAGAGTGAGTACAGTAGAGTATTAGTAAACAGAGAGAGTACAGTAGAGTATTAGTAAAGAGTGAGTACAGTAGAGTATTAGTAAACAGAGTGAGTACAGTAGAGTATTAGTAAACAATCAAAGATGACAAGACTACATTTATCGACATGTCTGTAGACAGTGATACCCTCTTAAGGACATTTCCAAATGTAACTGCATTAGGGTCGCTCAGGACCTGAAGTAGGGATACGCATTTCCTTGATACCATTTAAAATGACCTTTTGAGGTTTGTGGAAATGTGACATGAATGTTGGAGAATATAACACATTAGATCTGGTAAAAGATGAATGCAAACAAAAACATGTTTAATTCTTCCCATCGTTGAAATACAAGAGTTGGGCCATAATGTAATATGTCAGGTTTGAGACAATTTAGACTTTGGCCATTAAATGTCAGCAGTGTATTTGCAAAGTTGAAGACTGATTCAATGAACCATTCTGTTCAAAATGTTGTATTGAGACCTCCTAATGGTATTATTCCACTGTAATAGCTACTGTAAATTGGAGAGGCAGTTAGATGAACAAGAATTGAAGCTTTCTGCCAATGTCAGATATGTCTATGTCCTGGGAAATGTTCTTGTTACTTACAACCTCATGCTAATCACATTAGCCTACGTTAGCTCAACCTCATGCTAATCACATTAGCCTACGTTAGCTCAACCTCATGCTAATCACATTAGCCTACATTAGCTCAACCTCATGCTAATCACATTAGCCTACATTAGCTCAACCGTCTCACAGGGGAGACCGATCCCGTTGAGGATAACGCCCTTTTTAGTGTAACACCAGATCCCAAATGAGTGGATTTCACAACTTGAATCTGTTTACACATTTTATCACATGTTTTTAATACTTCATTTGTGGAGGTGAAGAATCTTTTCAACTAATTTTGAGCATTTTTTATGAAAGTTAACTGAAGAGGTATAGTTTATGTTAACCTATATTCTAATTGTAATAGACTGTTTATCATCATGAACCTCTGTCTAGAAACGGTGCTGTTTGTTGTGTTTATCATCATGAACCTCTAGAAACGGTGCTGTTACAGATGCTGCTTGTGTTTATCATCATGAACCTCTGTTGTCCGTCTAGAAACAGTGCTGTTACAGATACTGCTTGTGTTTGTCATCATGTGACGGGAAGATTAGAACATGTACCTTTTCTTTATGTTTAATGTGAAAACAAGGTTCATTTCATTCTAATTCTGAAGATGAATCAAAACATTTAGGCATTAAAGTAAATACATCGAAGCAAGGTGTTAGGTTGTAAACAGATGACCTCAAAAGAATGCAGAGAAAAGCTCAGAGTTTATTCACCCCACTGAATGCTGCATTTATATGCCACAGCTTGCACATAACAAACAATAATTGATATGTCAAGACAAAGGTAGGGGTGTGACTTCTCAGAAATGTCCTTCTGTTTCCCAGAACTGCCTGTCGGTCTGTTGTTGAGCGGCTGGTATCACCCCTCCCCCATTATCCCCCATGTTGTTCCACCTCCTTGTGGGAGGAGCCAGGCGAGGCCACAGATCAGGTAAGTACAGATTCTTCTCCAGTGACGTCAACGTGATACTACCTCTGTTACACGGAACACATAACCTAGATCAGAGGAAGTTGATTTACAAACAGCAGAATGTTCTGGGTGGTGATGTGTGTTCCAGCTTCCACTGCCAACAAGGAACACAACTTCTTAACCCACAACTGCTATTACACATTACATTGGTGTCAACCATACTTTTATTCAGTCTAATCCAGAGAACCCAGTTTAAACTGTTGTAAATTATGTTTTTATCATAACAAACTGTGTATTTTAGAGTTTAACAGTTGGTAATAAATCAGTATTTCTGATGTTTTTCTTGGTTTGTTTGTTCATGTTTTGACCTCCAGACTCCTCCATCTCATCCCACCAACTCTGTCAGTCCACCAGGCCACTGCAGTAACAGCCATATCTTCACATCACGTAGCTTCAGTACCATCTCAATGTGTTGTAAGTCCTGTACAGCACTTGGTATTCATCACTATTCAGACAATGTTACAGCTGTTAACATGCAATGACATTTCCAACCTAACCAACCCCTCTGATTCTTCTCATTCAGGAAGCACCATCCTGGATCCTGTGGCAACGTCAATATGAAACAGCATTGACCCGTGATCACCACCAACCAGGGCTCCACAGCGGTGTCCTTTGATGCCCAGGATTTGCTCAAGATCAACTAAAGGAGATTTGGATGGCCCCTTGTCAGTGGCCCTAGGAGTGAAGGCCCGACAGGCATACTGCAAATTATAATGTAATAACCAAAAATTACTGTAATCTCATAATGTAATAACTTAAGTAATAATGTAATTTCCCCCATTTTAATTAAGTATACATTTTTTCTAATTTATTAAGCATTTGCCCCAATTTCAAGTGCAGAATGTTTTAAGGCCCAGGTTGTCACGCCTTTTTATGTCTCATTTTGGTTTGGTCAGGGTGTGATTTTTGTTAGTGTCACTTTGCCCTGTAAGCTTCACGGTTGGTTTTTCGTTTGTTGGTGACATTTACTCAAAAAAAGGAAAATGTATGCTCACCACGCTGCACCTTTGTCTTCCTTTAACGACGGCCGTGACAGAACTTCCCACCATAAACGGACCAGGCAGCGTGGTGAGAAGCAGCAGTGCTTTCTGGAGGAATGGACATGGGAGGAGATATTGGAAGGTAAGGGACCCTGGGCTGGAGAACATCGCCGTCCGAAGGAGGAACTGGAGGCGTCTAAAGCAGAGCGGCGACGCTACGAGGAGTTGGCACAGCGGACTAAGCACAAGAGGCAGCCCAAAAACATTTTTTGGAGGTGGTGGCACACAGGGAGAGTGGCTGAGTCAGGGTACAGACCTGAGCCAACTCCCGTGCTTACCATAAGGAGCGTGGTACTGGTCGGGCACCGCATTATGCGGTAAAGCGCACGGTGTCTCCCGTTCGCTCTCATAGCCCGGTGCGCTATATGCCAGCTCTCTGCAAGTGCGACGCTAGAGTGGGCATCCAGCCAGGGCAGATTGTGGCAGCTCAGCGTGCTTGGTCTCCGGTGCGCCGTTTCGGCACAGGCAATCCTGCGCCGGCTCTGCCCACTGTGTCTCCAGTGCGCTGTGACAGCCCGGTTCGTCCTATGCCTGCGCTCCGCCCGTGCCAGGCAAAAGTGGGCATTCAGCCAAGAGGAGAGGTGCAAGTGGAAAGCAGCAGATCTCCAGTGCTCCCCCACAGCCCGGTTCGTCCTCTGCCTGCGCTCTGGAGGTGCCGGCCTAAAGTGGGCATTCAGCCGGGAAGAGTGGTGCCAGGGATACGCACCAGATCTCCAGTGCTCCACCACAGCCTGGTCTTCCAGTACCTGCTCCACGGACCAGTCCTCCTGTGTCTCTCCCCAGCCTGTTGAGTCCTGTGCCTGATCCATGGACCAGTCCTCCTGGGTGAATCTCCAGTGATGATCCATGGCACGAAGCCTCCAGTGATGATCCATAGCACGGCCTCCAGTCCGCAGCGTCTAGAGACGAAGCCTCCAGTCCGCCTCCAGCGTCCAGAGACGGTCCCCAGTCCGGCGCCCCAGCCCAGAGGTCCCCACGTTCCCCAGTCCGGAGGCCTCCAGAGACGGTCCCCAGTCCGGAGCCTCCAGAGACGGTCCCCAGTCTGGAGCCTCCAGAGACGGTCCCCAGTCCGGAGCCTCCAGAGACGGTCCCCAGTCCGGAGCCTCAGAGACGGTCCCCAGTCCGGAGCCTCCAGAGAGACGGTCCCCAGTCCGGAGCCTCCAGAGACGGTCCCCAGTCCGGAGCCTCCAGACACGGTCCCCAGCTCCAGAGGCGACACCAAAGGGGGCCGAGTCAGAGGTGGAGCGAGGTCTAAGACCCGCACCAGAGCTGCCACCGCGGATATATGCCCACCCAGACCCTCCACTATAGGTTCAGGTCTTGCGGCCGGAGTCCGACCCTTTTGTAAAAGCAAGCAGAGCAGAAACCAGCTACTCTTTAGATGACTGATGTAGCTGGCAAGGTAATTGATTGACTCAACAGAAAAAAACGACACTAGTGTTTATTCCCACTATTGAGCTAGTAGTGAAACTGACATTTAACGTTAGCTAAAGTTTCATCTCGACTGTTGCAAACAACGCAAATAAGCAATAGGCTGGGTGCCTGTAAAACGTCTACCATCTCAAACTGACATGTAACGTTAGTTTTGTAACGTTTCAACCCTTCTCGACTGAGGTGAATAAACTAGCTAGCTAGTAGCTACCACAGCCAGTTCAGGTCTAGCATCCAGCCTTAGCCTCTAGCTATCTGTCAGATGGGGCAGCAGGTAGCCTAGAGCGTTGGGACAGTAAACGAAAGGTCTCTGGATCTAATCCCCAAACAAATGATGTGAAAAGTCTGCCAATGTGCCCTTGAACAAGACACTTAACCCGAGCTCTGGATAAGAGTGTCTGCTGATGATGTAAATAGTGCTGTGACAATAGTAGCATCATATTGCGATCTAACAGCCGTTGTGTGTATGGAAATGTTTTGTAGCCTTTGATTTCAACAGAAGTAAATGAACTTGGCTGGCTTTCCGCAGTTGGTGTACTGTTAGAGCCAGAGCTAGCCAAAAAAGTTGGCTAAAGCTGCTATTTTTGCCTCAATCACACTAGATCTGGCGCCACGAGGTGGCTAAAGGGGGATTAGCCCACTCATTTCAAACTTCATTTTTTGTTTTATTTCCCTGTTTAAAAATATCAAAAAAGTCTCAATGAGTAACAGGTTGGCGCCAAAAGTTCTTATTCCCTCCTGATTCCGTGAATCTTCCAACCGGGTTTTCAAAGAATGTTGGAAGTTTTTTGCAACTACCCACTGTCTATATAATAGACCGAGCTCCCTAAGTAACAATGAGATGACAACTGTGACCTTCCAGCTCTATTCCATCTTATGTATCAATATTTTAAAATGTGTTTTTTACATTGGATAAGTAAGACTCAGAGATAGAAAATGGTTTATCAGACACTACAGTTGAGGAACAATGGGAAAGTAATTCTGCTTTGAAAGTTGATAAACTTGTAACCCCACTTTTGAGGTAATGGGCCTTGAATGTTTTGTTACACCTACTGGAGAGCTCTTCTTTGTCTACCCCCATTCAGTATCGACCCCACCCACCTCTTTAAGGATTCCCATGTGAGGCCATGTGCTAAACAGAGTGAGTACGGTAGTGTACTAAACAGAGTGAGTACGGTAGTGTAAAACAACCAAAGATTTCAAGACTAAAGACTGGTTTAAATCTATTGACATGTCTGTAGACAGTTGTCGCAGTGACATCATGAACATGAACTTGTAGTCTAACATCAATCTTGTAGCTGTCGTTATGAAAAGGTATCAATACAAACCGACAGACAGCATGGCATCATCAGCCTGGTGTATATATTTCATGACATCATCAGCCTGGTGTATATATATATTTCATGACATCATCAGCCTGGTGTATATATATATTTAATGACATCATCAGCCTGGTGTATATATATATATATATATATTTAATGACATCATCAGCCTGGTGTATATATATATTTAATGACATCATCAGCCTGGTGTATATATATATATATATATATTTTAATGACATCATCAGCCTGGTGTATATATATATATATTTAATGACATCATCAGCCTGGTGTATATATATATATATTTAATGACATCATCAGCCTGGTGTATATATATATTTCAATGACATCATCAGCCTGGTGTATATATATATATATTTAATGACATCATCAGCCTGGTGTATATATATATATATATATATTTAATGACATCATCAGCCTGGTGTATATATATATATATTTCATGACATCATCAGCCTGGTGTATATATATATTTCATGACATCATGAGGACTGGTGGTGTTGATCAACCTGGTGTATATATATATTTAATGACATCATCAGCCTGGTGTATATATATATATATATATTTAATGACATCATCAGCCTGGTGTATATATATATATATTTCATGACATCATCAGCCTGGTGTATATATATATATATATTTCATGACATCATCAGCCTGGTGTATATATATATTTCATGACATCATCAACCTGGTGTATATATATATTTAATGACATCATCAGCCTGGTGTATATATATATATATATATTTAATGACATCATCAGATATATATATATATATATATTTAATGACATCATCAGCCTGGTGTGTATATATATATATATATTTAATGACATCATCAGCCTGGTGTATATATATATATATTTCATGACATCAGCTGCCTGGTGTATATATATATATATATTTCATGACATCATCAGCCTGGTGTATATATATATATATTTCATGACATCAGCAGCCTGGTGTATATATATGTATATATATTTCATGACATCAGCAGCCTGGTGTATATATATATATATATATTTAATGACATCATCAGCCTGGTGTATATATATATATATTTCATGACATCAGCAGCCTGGTGTATATATATATATATATTTCATGACATCATCAACCTGGTGTATATATATATTTAATGACATCATCAGCCTGGTGTATATATATATATATTTCATGACATCAGCAGCCTGGTGTATATATATATATATATATATATATATATATATATATACAGACCTCTCTCTGTCTGAAGGGAACAGAAAGGTGACCTGTACAGGCCAAGTCCAACCATATCCTGACCATCCAGACAGATTCACCTACTGGTGGCAGGTTCTGTGTAGAGAGGGTCTGTCTGGACGCTGTTACTGGGAGGTGGAGAGGACTGGTGATGTTGATACAGCAGTCTCATATAAAGACATCAGCAGAACAGAGGATAATGGTGGATTTGGAGAAAATAACAAGTCCTGGAGTTTATTGTGCTATAGTGATGGTGCTCTAGAGGTGGTTATTGTTTCATACACAATAATGTTGTGACTAAAGTATCAGGCCCTCAGTCCTCCAGAGTAGGAGTGTACCTGGATCACAAGGCAGGTACTCTGTCCTTCTACAGTGTCTCTGACACAATGACCCTCCTCCACAGAGTCCAGACCACATTCACTCAGCCCCTCTATCCTGGGTTTTAGTCTCTATGATTATAATGATACTGCTGAGCTGGTTAAACTGTAAACTTATTTGTTACTAATTAAAATTCAATACAATGTTTTAATATTGTACATTTCCATGAATCATGATGTCTGGTGTTGATGTATATTGGTTGTCATTCAGAACCATTGATATGTTTTCTCAGTTGGTTCTCTGTCTCTATGTAATTCTCCTCAGTATCATTGATCAGCTTGTTGGCTCGGTCCTAATTGATGTGTTCTCTGTCACCTGGAGCTGCATGGAAAATGGTCCAGGAACTAAAGGACAATTCAGGACTAGTCAGTCCACTACAAGCTGGTATCACTTCCTTTCTACTAAACTATATGGTCTGGTTTCCCAGACACAGATGAATCCTAGTCCTGGACTAAACAGTATGTTCAATGTAGATGTCCAGGAAACCGGCCCTAAATGTGTCATCTTTCATCCTCCCATACTGCTCAGTCCAGCAACATTAAACCTGTCCAGTAGGTGGTGCTGTTGACCAAACAATAAAACCAGCAGATATCTTGACTTGCCACTCAGTATATCAGTAATGTTCAGAATAGTACTTTAATATCATTGGAGATTGATGGTCTTTTTAATCCACTATCCAGAGTCAGGAACAGATGAAGTTAGGTCTGCTACTGTTCAGTGATTAAATATGATTTATGGTGATGGGAAATAATAAAAAACACTCAACTTCATCTAGTAATAGTTTTCCTTTGTTATTTATTCCAAGGTGTGTCTTTAACTTGTAAATGTATTGTGTGGAGGTGAGCTAGTGGTGTGGCTGATAGAATAGAATGAAGAGGGAGGAGGGGAGGAAGAGGGGAGGAGTGAAGGGCTGTTCAAGAAACCAGATGAGGAAGAGGAAGATGTTCAGGGGAATTACTGTCTCTGTTCTAAATGGTTCCCTATTCCCTACGTAGTGCACTACGGTGCTTCTGACCAGGTCTAAAGTAGTGTTCTACGTAGGGAATAGGGTGTAGATTTATTACAATATCATGCTTTAGTGTTTGGCACAAAAATATATAAGATGTATTGATAGTCCATACTGGTCTTAACTATGGTTCTACATACAGTACCTGTATTGATAGTCCATACTGGTCTTTACTATGGTTCTACATACAGTACCTGTATTGATGAGGGCCTCATCATCTGGCAGTAAAACCCTATGGACCTGAAAGGGCTGCAGTGTGCTCCAGTCTCCAGCAGGGGGCAGTAAAACCCTATGGACCTGAAAGGGACTGCAGTGTGCTCCAGTCTCCAGCAGGGGGCAGTAAAACCCTATGGACCTGAAGCTGCAGTGTGCTCCTGTCTCCAGCAGGGGGCAGTAAAACCCTATGGACCTGAAAGGGCTGCAGTGTGCTCCAGTAAAAATCAAAGATGAATTAACTCCATTCTGTTGCTAAATGTTTTGCTACAGTTTTCTCTAACGAATAACAAAATACTTTGAGCATTTCCTTGAGTCCTCCAGGTGGGCCACCGCCATGGTTTGTTTGTTGATACACTGAATCAAGTTCTCTCAGGGTCTGGTTGAGGCCTTTAAACCTACAATATGGCCTTATAAATCAGTGTTTAAACCTACAATATGGCCTTATAAATCAGTGTATACCAGTGTTTAAACCTACAATATGGCCTTATAAATCAGTGTATACCAGTGTTTAAACCTACAATATGGCCTTATAAATCAGTGTTTAAACCTACAATATGGCCTTATAAATCAGTGTATACCAGTGTTTAAACCTACAATATGGCCTTATAAATCAGTGTATACCAGTGTTTAAACCTACAATATGGCCTTATAAATCAGTGTTTAAACCTACAATATGGCCTTATAAATCAGTGTTTAAACCTACAATATGGCCTTATAAATCAGTGTATACCAGTGTTTAAACCTACAATATGGCCTTATAAATCAGTGTTTAAACCTACAATATGGCCTTATAAATCAGTGTATACCAGTGTTTAAACCTACAATATGGCCTTATAAATCAGTGTATACCAGTGTTTAAGCCTACAATATGACCTTATAAATCAGTGTTTAAACCTACAATATGACCTTATAAATCAGTGTATACCAGTGTTTAAACCTACAATATGACCTTATAAATCAGTGTTTAAACCTACAATATGGCCTTATAAATCAGTGTTTAAACCTACAATATGACCTTATAAATCAGTGTTTAAACCTACAATATGACCTTATAAATCAGTGTATACCAGTGTTTAAACCTACAATATGACCTTATAAATCAGTGTTTAAACCTACAATATGACCTTATAAATCAGTGTTTAAACCTACAATATGTCCTTATAAATCAGTGTATACCAGTGTTTAAACCTACAATATGACCTTATAAATCAGTGTTTAAACCTACAATATGTCCTTATAAATCAGTGTATACCAGTGTTTAAACCTACAATATGGCCTTATAAATCAGTGTATACCAGTGTTTAAACCTACAATATGCCTTATAAATCAGTGTTTAAACCTACAATATGACCTTATAAATCAGTGTATACCAGTGTTTAAACCTACAATATGACCTTATAAATCAGTGTATACCAGTGTTTAAACCTACAATATGGCCTTATAAATCAGTGTATACCAGTGTTTAAACCTACAAGGTAGATGACCACCAGCCAACAGCGGTGTAGAGATCACAATGATGTGTTAGACGTTTCTGATTGGTAATGAACCTGAGGGCTGCATGATACACTGAATCAAGTTCTCTCAGGGTCCTGGTTGAGGCCTGCATATATATAACATCACTACAATCTAAAACCGCCAGTAATGTACATCCTACCAGCTCCTTCCTGGCCTCCAGAGAACAACAAGCCTGATGCCAGTACTGTACATCCTACCAGCTCCTTCCTGGCCTCCAGAGAACAACAGGCCTGATGCCAGTACTGTACATCATACCAGCTCCTTCCTGGCCTCCAGAGAAAAACAGGCCTGATGCCAGTAATGTACATCCTACCAGCTCCTTCCTGGCCTCCAGAGAACAACAAGCCTGATGCCAGTACTGTACATCATACCAGCTCCTTCCTGGCCTCCAGAGAAACAAGCCTGATGCCAGTAATGTACATCATACCAGCTCCTTCCTGGCCTCCAGAGAACAAGCCTGATGCCAGTACTGTACATCATACCAGCTCCTTCCTGGCCTCCAGAGAACAACAAGCCTGATGCCAGTACTGTACATCATACCAGCTCCTTCCTGGCCTCCAGAGAACAAGCCTGATGCCAGTACTGTACATCATACCAGCTCCTTCCTGGCCTCCAGAGAACAAGCCTGATGCCAGTACTGTACATCATACCTGCTCCTTCCTGGCCTCCAGAGAACAACAAGCCTGATGCCAGTACTGTACATCATACCAGCTCCTTCCTGGCCTCCAGAGAACAACAAGCCTGATGCCAGTACTGTACATCATACCAGCTCCTTCCTGGCCTCCAGAGAACAACAAGCCTGATGCCAGTAATGTACATCCTACCAGCTCCTTCCTCTCTTATCCAGATGCGACTTACAAATTGGTGAATTCTGACATCCAGTGGAACAGCCACTTGCAATAGTGCATCTAAATCATTAAGGGGGGGGTGAGAAGGATTACTTATCCTATCCTAGGTATTCCTTGAAGAGGTGGGGTTTCAGGTGTCTCCGGAAGGTGGTGATTGACTCCGCTGTCCTGGCGTTGTGAGGGAGTTTGTTCCACCATTGGGGGCCAGAGCAGCGAACAGTTTTGACTGGGCTGAGCGGGAACTGTACTTCCTCAGTGGTAGGGAGCCTCGAGAACAACAGCCTGGCCAGGTGGATGAACGCAGTGCCCTTGCTTGGGTGTAGGGCCTGATCAGAGCCTGGAGGTACTGCGGTGCCGTTCCCCTCACAGCTCCGTCCTGGCAAGCACCATGGTCTTGTAGCAGATCATACGAGCTTCAACTGGAAGCCAGTGGAGAGAGCGGAGGAGAGGGTGACGTGAGAGAACTTGGGAAGGTTGAACACCAGACGGGCTGCGGCGTTCTGGATGAGTTGTAGGGGTTTAATGGCACAGGCAGGGAGCCCAGCCAACAGCGAGTTGCAGTAATCCAGGCCTCCAGGGAGATGACAAGTGCCTGGATTAGGACCTGCGCCGCTTCCTGTGTGAGGCAGGGTACGTACTCTGCGGATGTTCCTGGCCTCCAGAGCATGAACCTATGCAGGAACGGGCCACCGCCATGATGTTGGTTGAGAACGACAGGGTGTTGTCCAGGATCACGCCAAGGTTCTTACCGCTCTGGGAGGAGGACACAATGGAGTTGTCATCATACCGTGATGGCGAGATCATGGAGCCAGTACTGCATCATACCAGTCCTTCCCGGGGAGGAAGAGCAGCTCCGTCTTGCCGAGGTTCAGCTTGAGGTGGTGATCCGTCATCCACACTGATATGTCTGCCAGACATGCAGAGATGCGATCCTACCAGCCACCTGGTCATCAGAAGGGGGAAAGGATGAAGATTAATTGTGTGTCGTCTGCATAGCAATGATAGGAGAGACCATGTGAGGTTATGACAGAGCCAAGTGACTTGGTGTATAACAGCGAGAATAGGAGAGGGCCTAGAACAGAGCCCTGGGGGACACCAGTGGTGAGAGCGCGTGGCGAGGAGACAGATTCTGGCGCCACGCCACCTGGTAGGAGCGACCTGTCAGGTCCAGGAACAACAAGCAATCCAAGCGTGGGCCGCGCCGAGAGATGCCCAACTCGGAGAGGGTGGAGAGGAGGATCTGATGGTTCACAGGATCGAAGGCAGCCGATAGGTCTAGAAGGATGAGAGCAGAGGAGAGAGAGTTAGCTTTAGCAGTGCGGAGCGCCTCCGTGATACAGAGAAGAGCAGTCTCAGTTGAATGACTAGTCTTGAAACCTGACTGATTTGGATCAAGAAGGTCATTCTGAGAGAGATAGCGGGAGAGCTGGCCAAGGACGGCACGTTCAAGAGTTTTGGAGAGAAAAGAAAAACAAGCCTGAAAAACAAGAGAACAACAGGCCTGATGCCAGTACTGTACATCCTACCAGCTCCTTCCTGGCCTCCAGAGAACAACAAGCCTGATGCCAGTACTGTACATCCTACCAGCTCCTTCCTGGCCTCCAGAGAACAACAAGCCTGATGCCGGTACTGTACATCATACCAGCTCCTTCCTGGCCTCCAGAGAACAACAAGCCTGATGCCAGTACTGTACATCCTACCAGCTCCTTCCTGGCCTCCAGAGAACAACAAGCCTGATGCCAGTACTGTACATCCTACCAGCTCCTTCCTGGCCTCCAGAGAACAACAAGCCTGATGCCAGTACTGTACATCATACCAGCTCCTTCCTGGCCTCCAGAGAACAACAAGCCTGATGCCAGTACTGTACATCCTACCAGCTCCTTCCTGGCCTCCAGAGAACAACAAGCCTGATGCCAGTACTGTACATCCTACCAGCTCCTTCCTGGCCTCCAGAGAACAACAAGCCTGATGCCAGTACTGTACATCCTACCAGCTCCTTCCTGGCCTCCAGAGAACAACAAGCCTGATGCCAGTACTGTACATCCTACCAGCTCCTTCCTGGCCTCCAGAGAACAACAAGCCTGATGCCAGTACTGTACATCCTACCAGCTCCTTCCTGGCCTCCAGAGAACAACAAGCCTGATGCCAGTACTGTACATCCTACCAGCTCCTTCCTGGCCTCCAGAGAACAACAAGCCTGATGCCAGTAATGTACATCATACCAGCTCCTTCCTGGCCTCCAGAGAAAAACAAGCCTGATGCCAGTACTGTACATCCTACCAGCTCCTTCCTGGCCTCCAGAGAACAACAAGCCTGATGCCAGTACTGTACATCATACCAGCTCCTTCCTGGCCTCCAGAGAACAACAAGCCTGATGCCAGTACTGTACATCATACCAGCTCCTTCCTGGCCTCCAGAGAAAAACAAGCCTGATGCCAGTACTGTACATCCTACCAGCTCCTTCCTGGCCTCCAGAGAACAACAAGCCTGATGCCAGTACTGTACATCATACCAGCTCCTTCCTGGCCTCCAGAGAACAACAGGCCTGATGCCAGTACTGTACATCATACCTGCTCCTTCCTGGCCTCCAGAGAACAACAAGCCTGATGCCGGTAATGTACATCCTACCAGATCCTTCCTGGCCTCCAGAGAACAACAAGCCTGATGCCAGTACTGTACATCATACCAGCTCCTTCCTGGCCTCCAGAGAACAACAGGCCTGATGCCAGTACTGTACATCATACCTGCTCCTTCCTGGCCTCCAGAGAACAACAAGCCTGATGCCAGTACTGTACATCATACCAGCTCCTTCCTGGCCTCCAGAGAACAACAGGCCTGATGCCAGTACTGTACATCCTACCAGCTCCTTCCTGGCCTCCAGAGAACAACAAGCCTGATGCCAGTACTGTACATCATACCAGCTCCTTCCTGGCCTCCAGAGAAAAACAAGCCTGATGCCAGTACTGTAC
Organism: Oncorhynchus masou masou; assembly: GCF_036934945.1. Lineage (NCBI taxonomy): Eukaryota > Metazoa > Chordata > Actinopteri > Salmoniformes > Salmonidae > Oncorhynchus > Oncorhynchus masou. The sequence goes on from NW_027008814.1 coordinate 27,276, forward strand.
ATCATACCAGCTCCTTCCTGGCCTCCAGAGAACAACAGGCCTGATGCCAGTACTGTACATCATACCAGCTCCTTCCTGGCCTCCAGAGAACAACAAGCCTGATGCCAGTAATGTACATCATACCAGCTCCTTCCTGGCCTCCAGAGAAAAACAAGCCTGATGCCAGTACTGTACATCATACCTGCCGTCCATGTTGCTGAAACAGTGCTGTGTCCAGACCTAAAGCCTGACTGCATTAAATAAGTTTAGCTGCCTACTAACTAAGGACTCCAGGACCTACTAACTAAGGACTCCAGGACCTACTAACTAAGGACCTCAGGACTCCAGGACCTACTAACTAAGGACTCCAGGACTTACTAACTAAGGACCTCAGGACTCCAGGACCTACTAACTAAGGAATCCAGGACCTACTAACTAAGGACTCCAGGACCTACTAACTAAGGACTCCAGGACCTACTAACTAAGGACTCCAGGACCTACTAACTAAGGACTCCAGGACTCCAGAACCTACCAACTAAGGACTCCAGGACCTACTAACTAAGGACTCCAGGACTCCAGGACCTACTAACTAAGGACTCCAGGACTCCAGGACCTACTAACTAAGGACTCCAGGACTCCAGGACCTACTAACTAAGGACTCCAGGACCTACTAACTAAGGACTCCAGGACTCCAGGACCTACTAACTAAGGACTCCAGGACCTACTAACTAAGGACTCCAGGACCTACTAACTGAGGACTCCAGGACCTACTAACTAAGGACTCCAGGACCTACTAACTAAGGACTCCATGACCTACTAACTAAGGACTCCAGGACTCCAGGACCTACTAACTAAGGATTCCAGGACTCCAGGACCTACTAACTAAGGACTCCAGGACTCCAGGACCTACTAACTAAGGACTCCAGGACCTACTAACTAAGGACTCCAGGACTCCAGGACCTACTAACTAAGGACTCCAGGACCTACTAACTAAGGACTCCAGGACCTACTAACTAAGGACTCCAGGACCTACTAACTAAGGACTCCAGGACCTACTAACTAAGGACTCCAGGACCTACTAACTAAGGACTCCAGGACCTTCTAAGGACTCCAGGACCTACTAACTAAGGACTCCAGGACCTACGAACTAAGGACTCCAGGACCTACTAACTAAGGACTCCAGGACCTACTAACTAAGGACTCCAGGACCTACTAACTGAGGACTCCAGGACTCCAGGACCTACTAACTAAGGACTCCAGGTCCTACTAACTAAGGACTCCAGGACTCCAGGACCTACTAACTAAGGACTCCAGGACCTACTAACTAAGGACTCCAGGACCTACTAACTAAGGACTCCAGGACCTACTAACTAAGGACTCCAGGACCTTCTAACTAAGGACTCCAGGACCTACTAACTAAGGACTCCAGGACCTTCTAACTAAGGACTCCAGGACCTTCTAACTAAGGACTCCAGGACCTTCTAACTAAGGACTCCAGGACCTACTAACTAAGGACTCCAGGACCTACTAACTAAGGACTCCAGGACCTTCTAACTAAGGACTCCAGGACCTTCTAACTAAGGACTCCAGGACCTTCTAACTAAGGACTCCAGGACCTTCTAACTAAGGACTCCAGGACCTTCTAACTCAGGACTCCAGGACCTACTAAGGACTCCAGGACCTTCTAACTAAGGACTCCAGGATCTTTGACAGTACAGACAGCGTTGATATGGGTCGATAGTTGTCAAGTAGCGAAGGATCTCCACCTTTCAGGAGAGGCAGTACAAAAGCAGATTTCCATAAATTGGGGATTTCCTGAACGTCAAGCGTGAGGTTAGAAATATATGGGGGAGCAATGATGTCAGCAGCAGGTGTAGGAAGCAGGGGTCTAGTTCATCAGGGACAGGGGATTCTGTTCTATCAATTTATTTCAGGGCTTTACACACTTCTGAAACAGAGAAGGATGGGAAGGAGAACCTGGTGAAGGAGAACCTGGTGAAGGAGAGCACAGGGGTGGAGGGGATGAGAAGGAGAACCTGGTGAAGGAGAACCTGGTGAAGGAGAGCACAGGGGTGTCAGGGATGAGAAGGAGAACCTGGTGAAGGAGAGCACAGGGGTGTCAGGGATGAGAAGGAGAACCTGGTGAAGGAGAACCTGGTGAAGGAGAGCACAGGGGTGTCAGGGATGAGAAGGAGAACCTGGTGAAGGAGAACCTGGTGAAGGAGAGCACAGGGGTGTCAGGGATGAGAAGGAGAACCTGGTGAAGGAGAACCTGGTGAAAGAGAGCACAGGGGTGTCAGGGATGAGAAGGAGAACCTGGTGAAGGAGAACCTGGTGAAGGAGAGCACAGGGGTGTCAGGGATGAGAAGGAGAACCTGGTGAAGGAGAGCCTGGTGAAGGAGAGCCTGGTGAAGGAGAGCACAGGGGTGTCAGGGATGAGAAGGAGAACCTGGTGAAGGAGAGCACAGGGGTGTCAGGGAGAGAAGGAGAACCTGGTGAAGGAGAACCTGGTGAAGGAGAGCACAGGGGTGTCAGGGATGAGAAGGAGAACCTGGTGAAGGAGAACCTGGTGAAGGAGAGCACAGGGGTGTCAGGGATGAGAAGGAGAACCTGGTGAAGGAGAACCTGGTGAAGGAGAGCACAGGGGTGTCAGGGATGAGAAGGAGAACCTGGTGAAGGAGAACCTGGTGAAAGAGAGCACAGGGGTGTCAGGGATGAGAAGGAGAACCTGGTGAAGGAGAACCTGGTGAAGGAGAGCACAGGGGTGTCAGGGAGAGAAGGAGAACCTGGTGAAGGAGAGCCTGGTGAAGGAGAGCACAGGGGTGTCAGGGAGAGAAGGAGAACCTGGTGAAGGAGAGCACAGGGGTGTCAGGGAGAGAAGGAGGACCTGGTGAAGGAGAACCTGGTGAAGGAGAGCACAGGGGTGTCAGGGAGAGAAGGTACATTCATTTTAGACCTTTTGACCTTTTTAAATGAACTGCCTGCATCTATAAAATGCTGATTCAAGGCCTTCATAATGGAGGTTCTCTCAGTTACTTCCTGAGTGTCGACCAACAATAGTTTGGGAAGCTGTGAATCTTCTTTTCACTCCAAACCTTTCACTACTTGTCAGAATGTGGAGGGATTATTTAAATGATCTGAAGTAGATTTCAGGTAGTGGTCTGCTTTCACTTTTCAGATCAAAGCCACACCCATATTTCAGACGTCCAATCATCTGCTGAACCAGACCCTCTTGCTTTATCCCACATAGCATTTAGTTCCCTTGTGATTTTAGTACGTTCCTCAGTAAACCAGGGATTCTCTCTGCCCTTCATCCTGAATTTATTTAAAGGGGCTTATTGCGTACATCCTGGAAAGCATTGTGGAAGTAAGAAAAGGCTAATTCAACATCAGGGATTAATTCCATTCTATTCCATTTAATTCTGGATACATCATGTAAAAAACCTGGAGTATCAAACAGCTTCTGGTTTCTTTTCGTAATGACATGTGGAGGATGTTTAGGAATTTGACCATCTCTCACACAGGCAATAGCACAGTGATCAAATACCAGAAGCATTAAAACGATGAGCAGTTTTGGTTCAGATCAAATCAATCAAAGAGGATTTCAGAGGAAACTTTATATTCAACCTCGTTACACTGTTGACAATCTGAGTGAGATTCTGGGTATTGGATAGAATTGAGAGTTGATCAGAGCTAGATGTTAACCAGTCCTGATTCAGATCACCTATCAGATCAAACTCAGAGTTTACATGCTGTGATAATATGAAAATAAAATCCAGAGAGCCAACAGGAGCAGATGGTCTGTAACAACAAGATACAACCATATTTAAACAGGAGCAGATGGTCTGTAACAACAAGGTACAACCATATTTAAACAGGAGCAGATGGTCTGTAACAACAAGATACAACCATATTTAAACAGGAGCAGATGGTCTGTAACAACAAGATACAACCATATTTAAACAGGAGCAGATGGTCTGTAACAACAAGATACAACCATATTTAAACAGGAGCAGATGGTCTATAACAACAAGATACAACCATATTTAAACAGGAACCAAGGTTAAGGTTCAACCCCAGATATTCAACTTGCTGAGGTTGAGTAGAAGTCAGACCGCTGAGATCTTGTGTTTTGCGTAAACAGCAACACCACCACCCTTAGATTGACCATCTGCACCTAAAACATTATAACCATTTATGCCAATATTTTTGTCTTTAATATATTTTTGTAGCCAGGTTTCAGAAAGCATAAATACATCAGGGTGGGCAGGTTTTATCCATATATCCACATAATCATACTACATCAGCAGACTTATTACATTCACATGCAGAAACTTCAGGCCGCTCTGACTACTTCATTGGACAGGATGTCAGGACCTGGGTCAGACTGCACATTTCCAGACAGTAGAAGCAGCTAGATAATGGCCGGTCTAGATGGAGGGTTCCAACATGTGGATTTATAGGCAGCACTTGAAGGGCAATCCATCGTCACCAGAATCTTTAACGCCACAACATTCAGGAGATGAGGAAAGTCCAGGGACACGGTTCAGTACCAAGAAAACAGTCCTGACATGTCAGAGCAACAGTCCCATTTCTCCCATGTTGTTTGGGAGAAATGTGCATCGATCTCACGTGCATTTATGGAGCAAGCGTGTGGTTTCTCCCAAAACTCGAGGGAGAAACATTAATATATTTCCTCATTCACAGAGCAAGCGTGTAGTTTCTCCCAAAACTCAAGGGAGAAACATCAATATATTTCCTCAATCACAGAGCAGGCGTGTAGTTTCTCCTTTGAACAACAGCAACATGATCATTTATTACCTCATCTTTGATCTGAGAGAAACACAGCACTAAGCAATCTAAGACATGTAGCCAACACAACGTTGAACCCTCATTAAATGAGCTAAAAACAATCCTAAATAATAATACAAACATAGTAACAATCACTAATCAAATAGTCCAACAGCAGATTGGTCAACAAGTCATAAATGTGTGATGTAGGAGAGCAAAGCTACGGGGAGAGAGAGAGTGGCGAGGGCACCTGTACCAGACTGGGAGAGACAGACCAGAGCAGGAGAGGACACCTGTACCAGACTGGAAGAGACAGACCAGAGCAGGAGAGGACACCTGTACCAGACTGGGAGAGACAGACCAGAGCAGGAGAGGACACCTGTACCAGACTGGGAGAGACAGACCAGAGCAGGAGAGGACACCTGTACCAGACTGGGAGAGACAGACCAGAGCAGGAGAGGACACCTGTACCAGACTGGGAGAGACAGACCAGAGCAGGAGAGGACACCTGTACCAGACTGGGAGGGACAGACCAGAGCAGGAGAGGACACCTGTACCAGACTGGGAGAGACAGACCAGAGCAGGAGAGGACACCTGTACCAGACTGGGAGGGACAGACCAGAGCAGGAGAGGACACCTGTACCAGACTGGAAGAGACAGACCAGAGCAGGCGGGGAGCAGTGCAGCAGGTAACAGGGTATGTGAGAGTGTCCAGAGATGAGTCTTTCCTTGGAGCAGAACACAGAGCAGAACTAGGACAGCATCATACTTTCTGCACTACAGAAACTACAGGACCAGTCAAAAGTTGGGACACACCTGGTACACCTCATAGACAATCAGGTGAGAACAAATGATAGTCCCACTAAACCCAAACCAGATGGGATGGCGTATCGCTGCAGAATGCTGGTTAAGTGACGCAATGTTCAATAGCATCACACTTAACGCCTCACTTCCCCTTCCAGGTCCATAGGGTTTTACTGCCCCCTGCTGGAGACTGGAGCACACTGCAGTCCCTTTCAGGTCCATAGGGTTTTACTGCCCCCTGCTGGAGACTGGAGCACACTGCAGTCCCTTTCAGGTCCATAGGGGTTTACTGCCCCCTGCTGGAGACTGGAGCACACTGCAGCCCCTTTCAGGTCCATAGGGATCACTGCCCCCTGACTTGCTTGGGCAGAGAAACACGACTAATGGCCATTAGACCGGTGGAAATGTCCTTAGAGTCCAGATTTAAGACTTCTGGTTCTAACCGCTGTGTCTTTGTGAGAAGCAGAGTAGGTGAACAGATGATCTCTGCATGTTTATTTTCCACCGTGAAGCATGGAGGAGGAGGTGTGATGGTGCTTGGCCGGGGCACCACCATGATAGTCTAAACCAGCATGGCTACCACAGCATTCTGCAGTGATACGCCATCCCATCTGGTTTGTGCTTAGTGGGACTATCATTTGTTTTTCAGCAGGACAATGACCCAACACACCTCCAGGCTGTGCAAGGGCTATTTGACCAAGAAGAGTGATGCAGGGCTGCATCAGATGACCGGGCCTCCACTTGATTTGTTGAACACGTTGTTGGTTACTACATGATTCCATGTGTGTTATTTCATAGTTTTGATGTCTTCACTATTATTCTACAATGTAGAAAATAGTAAAAATAAAGAAAAACCCTTGAATGAGTAGGTGTGTCCAAACTTTTGACTAGTACTGTATGTTAAGGGGATGATTCACCCCAATAGAAAGGTTCATACCTCTAAACACCATCTTATTAGATGGATCCATTTCCTTCATGTTTCTGAATGGGGGGAGAAGGGCCTTCCAAGAGCTGGGCGTCTGGCCAAACTGAGCAATGGGGGGAGAAGGGCCTTGGTCCTGGAGGTATTTTGCTCTGACATGACCTGTCAACTGTGGGACCTTATACAGACAGGTGTGTGCTTTTCCAAATCATGTCCTATCAATGGAATTTACCACAGGTGGACTCCAACCCCGTTGTAGAAACATCTCAAGGATGATCAATGGAAACAGGATGCACCGGAGCTCAATCTCACGTCTCAAAGGGTCTGAATACTTATAAGGTACTTCGGTTAATAATTTGCAAAAAATAAAAAATAAACATCTTTTCGCTTTGTCATTATGAAGTATTGTGATGTCATTATGGAGTATTGTGATGTCATTATGGAGTATTGTGAGTCATTATGGAGTATTGTGATGTCATTATGGGGTATGGTGTGTGGATTGAATAGGAACATGATTTATTTAATCCATTGTAGAATGAGGTTGTAACGTAACTAAATGTTTCTGAATGCCTTGTATGTATGTTAATGGTATTTGTTCACCCCAATAGTACAGTTTGTGATGTTTTTCTCCATATCTCTAAAAACCATGTTATTAGATGGATCCATTTCCCCCCATTAGTTTGGGATTCAGACCTGCAGTCATCTTGATTTCAGACACTATGGAGAAGTGTTCCACAGGCAGTAAATCTGATGTAGAATAAATGGAACCTGGATCCATTTCATTCTATTAACATGGTTTATGTGTTATAGCAGTAATGGGCTTAAACTGATATTAAAATGACAACTCCATAGATGATACCAGGTCAGGGGAGTTCATCTCTGCTCCCAGCATCCCTGGGACAGTACTGATCAACATAGCTGACCTGATGCAGAGGTGGACCAGTGATGTTTTCCTCTCAGTGGTGAGACTTGCCCTTCCATTTGACACACCTTTACCTGATGAGATCATACAAGACGTTACAGGCTTATTGCACGTGGAAACAGACATGTTTCAAAATAATTTTGAAAACTTAATAAGCAGTGGTTGAATGAGTTAGTTGTAATGGAACCAATAGAAAAGTCCTAAAAGTACAAACAAAGATCATACAAGACGTTACAGGCTTATTGCATGTGGTAACAGATGTGTTCAAATACTATTTAAAATAATATTGAATAGTTCATGAGCAATGGTCCATAGGGTTTTACTGCCCCCTGCTGGAGACTGGAGCACACTGCAGCCCCTTTCAGGTCAATAGGGATTACTGACCCCTGCTGGAGACTGGAGCACACTGCAGTCCCTTTCAGGTCCATAGGGTTTTACTGCCCCCTGCTGGAGACTGGAGCACACTGCAGTCCCTTTCAGGTCCATAGGGTTTTACTGCCCCCTGCTGGAGACTGGAGCACACTGCAGTCCCTTTCAGGTCCATAGGGTTTTACTGCCCCCTGCTGGAGACTGGAGCACACTGCAGTCCCTTTCAGGTCCATAGGGATTACTGCCCCCTGCTGGAGACTGGAGCACACTGCAGTCCCTTTCAGGTCCATAGGGTTTTACTGCCCCCTGCTGGAGACTGGATCACACTGAAGTCCCTTTCAGGTCCATAGGGTTATACTGCCCCCTGCTCATCCAACACATCAATGATTCTTATAGGATGGAGGGAGCTTTAGCGAATAGAAAAGTCCTAAAAGCACAAACAAACCCCGCCCACCTGGAGGACAATGGAAATGCTCAAAGTGTTGGAAAGATTTCAAAAAGTATTTGAATCCAGGGTGTTATTCGTTAGAGAACACTGTAGCAAAACATTTAGCAACAGAATTATTTTAGTTCAGTTAGTCCCTCCGTGTTTCAGTTCATTTTCTTCAGTTTGGCGCCTCGTGGATATGATTCAGGTCTCCGTGGAAACATCAATGTAAATTCACCTTTGATTTTTACTCATCACTTTCACTTCCAGGTCCATAGAGGTTTAGTGCCCCCTGCTGGAGACTGGAGCACACTGCAGTCCCTTTCAGGTCCAAAGGGTTTTACTGCCCCCTGCTGGAGACTGGAGCACACTGCAGTCCCTTTCAGGTCCATAGAGGTTTAGTGCACTACGTAGGGAATAGGGAACCATTTGGAACAGAGACAGTAATTCCCCTGAACATCTTCCTCTTCCTCATCTGGTTTCTTGAACAGCCCTACACTCCTCCCCTCTTCCTCCCCTCCTCATTCTATTCTATCAGCCACACCACTAGCTCTCCTCCAGACAATACATTTACAAGTTAAAGACACACCTTGGAATAAATAAAGGAAAACTATTACTAGATGAATTTGAGTGTTTTTTATTATTTCCCATCACCATAAATCATATTTAATCACTGAACAGTAGCAGACCTAACTTCATCTGTTCCTGACTCTGGATAGTGGATTAAAAAGACCATCAATCTCCAATGATATTAAAGTACTATTCTGAACATTACTGATATACTGAGTGGCAAGTCAAGATATCTGCTGGTTTTATTGTTTGGTCAACAGCACCACCTGCTGGACAGGTTTAATGTTGCTGGACTGAGCAGTATGGGAGGATGAAAGATGACACATTTAGGGCCGGTTTCCTGGACATCTACATTGAACATACTGTTTAGTCCAGGACTAGGATTCATCTGTGTCTGGGAAACCAGACCATATAGTTTAGTAGAAAGGAAGTGATACCAGCTTGTAGTGGGCTGACTAGTCCTGAATTGTCCTTTAGTTCCTGGACCATTTTCCATGCAGCTCCAGGTGACAGAGAACACATCAATTAGGACCGAGCCAACAAGCTGATCAATGATACTGAGGAGAATTACATAGAGACAGAGAACCAACTGAGAAAACATATCAATGGTTCTGAATGACAACCAATATACATCAACACCAGACATCATGATTCATGGAAATGTACCAGATTAAAACATTGTATTGAATTTTAATTAGTAACAAATTAGTTTACAGTTTAACCAGCTCAGCAGAACCATTATAATCATAGAGACCAAACCCAGGATAGAGGGGCTGAGTGAATGTGGTCTGGACTCTGTGGAGGAGGGTCATTGTGTCAGAGACACTGTAGAAGGACAGAGTACCTGCCTTGTGATCCAGGTACACTCCTACTCTGGAGGACTGAGGGCCTGATACTTTAGTCTCAACATTATTGTGTCTGAAACAATAACCACCTCTAGAGCACAATAAACTCCAGGACTTGTTATTGTATCCAAATCCACCATCTCTCCCTGTTCTGCTGATGTCTTTATATGAGACTGCTGTAACAACATCACCAGTCCTCTCCACCTCCCAGTAACAGCGTCCAGACAGACCCTCTCTACACAGAACCTGACACCAGTTGGTGAATCTGTCTGGATGGTCAGGATATGGTTGGACTTGGTCTGTACAGGTCACCTTTCTGTTCCCTTCAGACAGAGAGAGGAGTGTGTATGCTGTGTTTGGGTCCAGTGTGAGCTGACAGGAATCTGGGAGAAGAGCAGAGACCAACGAGGGGAGTCAGAACAATAAGTTAAGTCAGATACTGTATCTCCCCTGTCTTTGATTAGAGCACAGCAGAGATCAAATCAGAGAAATATGAGGAGTCAGATAGAGACCCAGTCTTTGATTAGATCTACTATTGCTATATATTTCTAGAGGGATTGTTAGGAGTGTCAGTAAAAAGAGACTGTTAGTTACTTCACAATAAAGAGACTCACATTGTAACAACTGTTCTCTGGTCTTGGGCTCTGGAGGCAGTACAACATCCACTATATTCACTACAGACACACAAACACATTGACAGAGAGAGGGAATGTTATCATCAGACCATATTCCACATGTATATGACTAGTAGGGAACTTTCAATGGTCTAAAGTTGATGTTCTTATTGTTTTCAACACACCTGTAGTGGAGATCTTGGTCCATTCTCCTTTAAGGAAGTCTTCTAGTTTCTCTCTCAGTTCAGACACAGTCTGACTCACATCTCAAAGGACTGAAGAGGACGGACAACGATGCTGGGTAAGTCTGAAGATACACTGATACTGGAGAGAGACTGATACCTCTGGAGAGAGAGAGAGAGAGAGAGAGAGACAGATAACTCTGGAGAGAGAGAGAGAGAGAGAGAGAGACTGATAACTCTAGAGAGAGAGAGAGAGAGAGAGAGAGAGAGAGAGAGAGACTGATAACTCTGGAGAGAGAGAGAGAGAGAGACTGATAACTCTGGAGAGAGAGAGAGAGAGAGAGAGAGAGACTGATATCTCTAGAGAGAGAGAGAGAGAGAGAGAGAGAGAGAGAGAGACTGATAACTCTGGAGAGAGAGACTGATACCTCTGGAGAGAGAGAGAGAGAGAGAGCGGGGGACGGACAGAGAGAGAGCGAGAGAGGGGGCGGACAGAGAGAGAGCGAGAGAGAGGGGCGGACAGAGAGAGAGCGGAGAGGGGGGCGGACAGAGAGAGAGCGAGAGAGGGGGAGGACAGAGAGAGAGAGAGAGAGGGGGCGGACAGAGAGAGAGAGAGAGAGGGGGCGGACAGAGAGAGAGAGAGAGGGGGGACAGAGAGAGAGAGAGGGGGGACAGAGAGAGAGAGAGAGGGGGGACAGAGAGAGAGAGAGAGGGGGGCGGACGGACAGAGAGAGAGAGGGGGCGGACAGAGAGAGAGAGAGAGGGGGGACAGAGAGAGAGAGAGAGAGGGGCGGACAGAGAGAGAGAGAGAGAGGGGGGACAGAGAGAGAGAGAGAGGGGGCGGACAGAGAGAGAGAGAGAGGGGGACAGAGAGAGAGAGAGAGGACAGAGAGAGAGAGAGAGGGGGGGACAGAGAGAGAGAGAGGGGGGCGGACAGAGAGAGAGAGAGAGACAGAGAGAGAGAGGAGGGGCGGACAGAGAGAGAGAGAGCGGGGGGACGGACAGAGAGAGAGAGAGAGAGGGGGCGGACAGAGAGAGAGAGGGGGCGGACAGAGAGAGAGAGAGGGGGACGGACAGAGAGAGAGAGAGAGAGGGGGGGCGGACAGAGAGAGAGAGAGGGGGGCGGACAGAGAGAGAGCGAGAGAGGGGGGCGGACAGAGAGAGAGAGAGGGGACGGACAGAGAGAGAGAGAGAGGGGGGACAGAGAGAGACGAGAGAGGGGGCGGACAGAGAGAGAGCGAGAGAGGGGGCGGACAGAGAGAGAGCGAGAGAGGGGGCGGACAGAGAGAGAGAGACGAGAGAGAGAGAGAGAGGGACAGACAGAGAGAGAGGAGAGAGGGGGGGCGGACAGAGAGAGAGAGAGAGAGGGGCGGACAGAGAGAGAGAGAGAGAGGGGCGGACAGAGAGAGAGAGAGAGGGCAGAGAGAGAGAGAGAGGGGGGGGACAGAGAGAGAGAGAGAGAGGGGGACAGAGAGAGAGAGAGAGGGGGCGGACAGAGAGAGGAGACGGACAGAGAGAGAGAGAGAGAGAGAGGGGCGGACAGAGAGAGAGAGAGAGGGGGGCGGACAGAGAGAGAGAGAGAGGGGGCGGACAGAGAGCGAGAGAGAGGGGGCGGACAGAGAGAGAGAGAGAGGGGGCGGACAGAGAGAGAGAGAGAGACAGAGAGAGGACAGAGAGGACAGAGAGAGAGAGGGGGGCGGACAGAGAGAGAGAGAGAGGGGGGCGGACAGAGAGAGAGAGAGGAGACGGACAGAGAGAGAGAGAGGGGGACGGACAGAGAGAGAGAGAGGGGCGGACAGAGAGAGAGAGAGAGGGGCGGACAGAGAGAGAGAGAGAGAGGGGGCGGACAGAGAGAGAGAGAGAGGGGGCGGACAGAGAGAGAGAGAGAGGGGACAGACAGACAGAGAGAGAGACAGAGAGAGACAGACAGAGAGAGAGAGGGGGGCGGACAGAGAGAGAGAGAGAGGGGGCGGACAGAGAGAGAGAGAGGGGGGCGGACAGAGAGAGAGAGAGAGGGGCGGACAGAGAGAGAGAGAGAGGGGGCGGACAGAGAGAGAGAGAGGGGGACGGACAGAGAGAGAGAGAGAGGGGGCGGACAGAGAGAGAGAGAGGGGGACAGGACAGAGAGAGGGCGGACAGAGAGAGAGAGGGGGGCGGACAGAGAGAGAGAGAGGGGGCGGACAGACAGAGAGGGACGGACAGACAGACAGAGCGAGAGACAGACGGACAGAGAGACATTTCCCATGAAGACAGACAGACAGACAGGACAACATAATGATTGAGATGAATAGTTTCACATGAAGTTAATTTCATATCACATGTAACAAGACAGTTTAGTTACCTGGAGGAAATGGATGTGATCCTCTGTGTGTGAGAGCTGCTCCAGCTCAGTGCTTCTCTTCCTCAGCTCAGCGATCTCCTGCTTCAGTTGCTCCAGGAGTCCTTCAGCTTGACTCACTTGAGCCTTCTCTTGGGCTCTGATCAGCTCCTTCACCTCAGAGCTCCTTCTCTCAATGGAGCGGATCAGCTCAGTAAAGATCTGATCACTGTCCTCCACTGCTGACTGTGCAGAGCGCTGGAGAGCAGAGAGAGAGACAGAGCTGGAGACAGAGAGAGAGAGACAGAGAGAGAGAGAGACAGACAGAGAGACAGAGAGAGAGACAGACAGACAGAGAGAGAGAGACAGAGAGAGACAGAGAGAGAGACAGAGAGAGAGACAGAGAGAGAGAGAGAGAGAGAGACAGAGAGAGAGACAGAGAGAGAGACAGAGAGAGAGACAGAGAGAGAGACAGAGAGAGAGACAGAGAGAGAGACAGACAGAGAGACAGAGAGAGAGACAGAGAGAGACAGAGAGAGAGACAGAGAGAGAGACAGAGAGACAGAGAGAGACAGAGAGAGACAATAGGTTTAGTAGAGTCAGAACTCTGCCACCCTGCTCTCCAGGTCCACCAGGCCTTGTCCTCCCTCCTGGACAGACAGGTACAGAACACCTCTTGGTCCTGCTCTACTCTCCTCCCTCCTGGACAGACAGGTACAGAACACCTCTTGGTCCTGCTCTACTCTCCTCCCTCCTGGACAGACAGGTACAGAACACCTCTTCCCTCCTGGACAGACAGGTACAGAACACCTCTTGGTCCTGCTCTACTCTCCTCCCTCCTGGACAGACAGGTACAGAACACCTCTTGGTCCTGCTCTACTCTCCTCCCTCCTGGACAGACAGGTACAGAACACCTCTTGGTCCTGCTCTACTCTCCTCCCTCCTGGACAGACAGGTACAGAACACCTCTTGGTCCTGCTCTACTCTCCTCCCTCCTGGACAGACAGGTACAGAACACCTCTTGGTCCTGCTCTACTCTCCTCCCTCCTGGACAGACAGGTACAGAACACCTCTTGGTCCTGCTCTACTCTCCTCCCTCCTGGACAGACAGGTACAGAACACCTCTTGGTCCTGCTCTACTCTCCTCCCTCCTGGACAGACAGGTACAGAACACCTCTTGGTCCTGCTCTACTCTCCTCCCTCCTGGACAGACAGGTACAGAACACCTCTTGGTATATATATATATATATATATTTACTACTACTCTCCTCCTCTTATAGCCTGGCTCAGATAGTAAAACAACATTAAATACAACGTCTAGATATTATCTGTGTCGCAGGTCCTAATCCAGGCACTTGTCATCTCCCGCATATCTTTGGCTGGGCTCCCTGCCTGTGCCATTAAACCCCTGTCATCCTGACAAAGATAAACAAATGTCAATGCTCTCTCCACTGGCTTCCAGTTGAAAAACAACAAGACCATGGTGCTTGCCTGCTGACAAAGGCTCTAAGGCCCTACACCCAAACAAGGGCACTGCGTTCATCCACCTCTGGCCTGCTCGCCTCCCTACCACTGAGGAAGTACAGTTCCCGCTCAGCCCAGTCAAAACTGTTCTATCTGCTCTGGCCCCCCAATGGTGGAACAAACTCCCTCCTGGACAGGACAGCGGAGTCAATCACACCTTCCGGAGACACCTGAAACCCCACCTCTTCAAGGAATACCTAGGATAGGATAATGTAATCCTGTTTAGATGCATATTGTATCAAAGGTGAATTCACCAATTTGTAAGTATCTCTGGATAAGAGCGTTAAATGACTTAAATGTAATATTAATGTGTCATTTATAGCCTGGCACAGATAGTAAAACTACATTAAATACAACATTAACTAGATATTATCTGTGTCATTTATAGCCTGGCACAGATAGTAAAACTACATTAAATACAACATTAACTAGATATTATCTGTGTCATTTATAGCCTGGCACAGATAATAAAACTACATTAAATACAACATTAACTAGATATTATCTGTGTCATTTATAGCCTGGCACAGATAGTAAAACTACATTAAATACAACGTTAACTAGATATTATCTGTGTCATTTATAGCCTGGCACAGATAGTAAAACTACTGTAGCGACCCGCACAGACAGCTGTGTGTTATGTGTTCGGCTAGTAGCTGGTTGTGTTGTACTTACCAGTTCCCAGTGTTCGCGGGGTCCGACATGCCAATCAACCTGCTATCTGCCAATCACAGGAATGCCTGGGATGTTCTGATGCCGGGCATCCTGGTGGTTGGCGGAGTGGCGTGGAGGGGGCGGGGCATTGGAAGTTAAGCTTCAGCCTTTGTTCTCTCTCTGACGTCTGGGCTTCACAAGAGAAGGTCCCGATTGGCTTGTGGGGTATCTTTCATTTATTTGGCGTGAGCTCAGGCCAAACAGTAGCCTGTGTAAAGTTGCTAATAAACCGTCAATTCGTAACTCAATCCTCTGTCTGGACAATTGTTCCTTTATGATCGAGTCAGGTCATTACACTACATTAAATACAACGTTAACTAGATATCATCGCCACATAACTTATGTCGAATTTAAAAGACACCGTTACCGTTAGTAACGTCTGTTACACTGTAACTTACAGGCAGCCTCACATAAAAACCTATTGGTTAACAAAGCTTTGATTATGACCAAAGTCTATAGTAGTGAAAACTCTCTCTCTCTATTCTAACTTACCACACATTCACATCACTGCCTCGACATGAATGTGTCCTGTCAGAGCCGTTTCCTGTCCGTTAACTGTTAACAGTCTCGAGCCACAGCTTAACCAATGAGCTACAAGGAGGACTGACAGTCACGAGCGGTGCAGCAGCCTCTGCAGCAGCAGCCTCCCCGGGTCCTAGTGCCCGCCCGGTAAGACGGTTAAGATGCGATGGAACGGTTGACGGAGAGAAAATAAATCACAGAGAAAATATATTGACTGATATATTGAATTGTTTAGGGAAGCTTTAGCTTTGGCTTTAATACATTCTGAAAATACTTGAAAATAAAAATAATAGTAGCCCTCCTCAGGAACAACAAAACCCTCACAGACCAACTTCTTCTTCTATGATATAATGGAGGTCCTCAAACCAACGTTAAAGGTGCATGGCGCCACCTACTGTGGTGGAGTGTGTTCAATCACTTTACACCTCAAATACTCCTAACTTAACTCAGAACTTCTGAGAAAATAAAAGAGTCCTACTAACTTCTAATATACCCTCCCCATCCCCCAAATCCCTTCCAAACTCTCCCAACCCTGTCCAACCCCAATGACACTTCAATCTTTCCCTCTCTTCAACATCCTTATAACAATAATACAATAAATAATAAATAAATAAATACACTTCAAATAAACTTCTCTGGTTCTGAACACTTCTCCAAATCCCTCATTCATTTCCATTTCACCTCCAGGACTCAGTCTGAAACCTCACTCTGTTTGCACTTGAATTATAACATTTGAAATGTCTCTATTCTTTTGAAAATAAATGTTGTTTAATGTTCATTCATGATTGTTTATTATCTATAATGGAGGTCCTCAAATCTTATTTTGGGGATATGGAGGCGTCTCGTGTGGCCAATAGCCTGGGGAAATGCATAGCGCCAAATTCAAATAATACGCGATAAAACTCAAACTTTCATTAAATCACACATGCAGGGTACTCAATTAAAGCTACACTCGTTATGAATCCAGCCATTATGTCAGATTTTAAAAATGCTTTTCGGCGAAAGCATGAGAAGCTATTATCTGATAGCATGCACCCCCTGAACCACCTGAACGAGATGTAAACAAATGAATTAGCGTCGCCGGCGCTACACAAAACGCTGAAATAAAATATAAAACATGCATTACCTTTGACGAGCTTCTTTGTTGGCACTCCAATATGTCCCATAAACATCACAATTGGTCCTTTTTTTCGATTAATTCCGTCCATGTTTACCCAAAATGTCCATTTATAAAGCCCGTTTTGATCCAGAAAAAAAACAGCTTTCCAAAACGCAACGTCATGACAAAACATTTCAAAAGTTGCTTAAAACTATGCCAAAATATTTCAAACTACTTTTGTAATCCAACTTTAGGTATTTTTAAACGTTAATAATCGATCAAATTGTTGACGGGGCGATCTGTATTCAATAACAGCAAGTCAACAATACATGCACGGTTTTCTCTCTTCCATAACATAATCCACAGTGTCACCTCTGCCTCTTCTTCGTTTCACCAATGATTAACTTCAACCCAAAGACTGGTGACATCCTGTGGAAGTTGTAGGAACTGTAAACTGGGCGCTATCTAATTTCCCTTGACAAAGACAATTCAGGGAACTGCCAGAGGGATTTTTGTTTTTCTGAACAGTTTTTCCTTGGGCTTTTGCCTGCTACATAAGTTCTGTTATAGTCACAGACATGATTGAACCAGTTTTAGAAACTTCAGAGTGTTTTCTATCCACACATACTAATCATATGCATATACTATAGTCCTGGCATGAGTAGCAGGAAGTTGAACAACAAAACCCACATGCTTTTTATCAAAAAGTAGAAATGCTGCACCCTATCCTTTAAGAGGTGTGGTCCACAAACCAACATTAAAACCCTCACAGACCAACTTCTTCTATGATATAATGGAGATCCTCAAACCAACGTTAAAGGTGCATGGCGCCACCTACTGTTCTGGAGTGTGTTCAATCACGGTTTACACCTCTAAATCCTCCAACCAAACTCAGTACTTCTGAGAAAATAAAAGAGTCCTACTAACTTCTAATAGACCCTCCCCATCCCCCAAATCACTTCCAAGTGTAATGTTTACTGTTCATTTCTGATTGTTTATTTCACTTTTGTTTATTGTCTATTTCACTTGCTTTGGCAATGTAAACATATATTTCCATGCCAATAAAGCCCTATGAATTTAATTCAATTGAGAGAGAGACAGTTCCATTTTAATGTATAGGGGACATGAGTCGTCATGGTTACTCATGGTTATGTGATGAGGCAGCCCAGTTGGTTACATGAACCAGTCTATTCTCTGAAAGGGGTCCAGACAGCCTGTTCCCAACAGTGGGGTCAGTGGGATTGAATAGGGGCCCCTCTCTCTCTCTGACTGGAGGAGAGAAGTGAAATGGTGTGTCTCCTCTGGTCAACAATACTCACCTTGAAAGACTCCACAGCCTGTTGGAGCTCCTTCAGCTCCTTCTCTCTCTCCTGGAATCTCTGCTGGACCTTCTGCTGACTCATTCCCAGCTGCCTCTGTGGAGAATCACTCTTCAATGAGCTATCAAGCTTTATTAGTCCAGTAGATCAATAGTATAGTAATGTGACATAGGACCCATAGAGAGGAAGGTCTACAATCCTGAGGAAGTCCCTTTACAATATTATATTATGTTGCTATGTGAATGATTATAGTTTTTATGGCAGGATTTCATGTATCAAGGTGTTGAGGCTGAACTTTGGACTCAAAAAACGCTATTCAGAATGATAATAGTGTTTGACTTTAGAAAATGGTGATACATTTTGAGAATCTGGGTTAACATATCTATATACACAAGGTTTGTGTTCATATTTGTTCTGCTGTGGATCCATTTCATTTGAATGATCTCATATTCAAACAGATTTAGTTCCTACTGTATTTTTAATTCTTTGTTTATCAGACAGCCACCAACAAGTTGTTCTGGTCTTACCTGTTTCTCAGTCCTCTCTGCTGCAGCTGACACTGTATCATGGCCTTTATGTTCATCCATTGTACACAGATAACAGATACACTGCTGATCGGTACGACAGTAAACCTCCAGCAGTTTGTCATGATGAGAGCAGATCTTCTCCTGTAGTTGTGCGGTGGCTTTGACCAGCTTGTGCTTCTTGAAAGCAGGAGATTCATAGTGAGATTGGAGGTGAGTCTCACAGTAAGAGGCCAGACACGCCAGACAGGACATGAGGGCTTTCTGCTTTCTGGTCCCAGTGCAGACATCACACGCCACATCTCCAGGTCCAGCATAGCACAGAGCAGGAGGGGGAGCAGCCTGGAGTCCTGTCTTCCTCAGTTTCTCCACCAGCTCAGCCAACATGTTATTTTTCCTCAGATTAGGCCTTGGAGTGAAGGTCTCTCTGCACTGAGGACAGCTATAGACCCCTTTCAGAACATCCTGATCCCAGCAGCCCTCAATACAGCTCCTACAGTAACTGTGTCCACAGGGAATAGTGACCGGCTCCTTCAGTAGATCCAGACAGACAGAACAACAGAACTGGTCCTGGTCCAGCAGATCTCCCTGTTGAGCCATTTGGACGGTTGTTCACTCTCACACAGACAGATGACACAGAGACTCAGATCAGTTTTGTTTTCACAGAAGTTAGTTTTGGGGAGGTGTGGACTTTCTGGTTCTGCCAGATTGGTGAGTTTAGAGGGAAGGAGAGAGGGAGGGGTTAGAGGGGGGAGGGGTTAGAGAGAGGGAGGGGTTAGAGAGAGGGAGGGAGAGGTTAGAGGGGGAGGGGTTATAGAGAGGGAGGGGTTAGAGAGAGGGAGGGAGGGGTTAGAGGGAGGGAGAGAGAAAGAAATGCATGCAACGTCGAGAAGGAGACAAAGATTTTGGTTCCTAGGTTAAATTATAGTTCCTGATTAGATTTTATTTAATCCATTTTAGAAAAAGACTAATGTAACCAAAGGTGTCCAAAGGTCTCTGAATAACTTCTGAATGCCCTGTAATGCCATCTATAGTGCCTTGCGAAATTATTCACCCCCCTTGGCATTTTTCCTATTTTGTTGCCTTACAACCTGAAATGAAAAAAGATTTTTGGAGAGTTGGTAACATTTGATTTACACAACATGCCTACCACTTTGAATGCCTACATGTCTACCACTTTGAATGCCTACATGTCTACCACTTTATTGTGAAACAAACAAGAAATAAGAGAAAAAAAGAAAAGAAAACTGGAGCGTGCAAAACTATTCAACTCCCCAACGTCAATACTTTGTAGATCCACCTTTTGCTGCAATTACAGCTGCAAGTCCCTTGGGATATGTCTCTATGAGCTTGGCACATCGAGCCACTGGGATTCTTTCCCACGTTTCAATGCTAAACTTCTCCAGCTCCTTCAAGTTGGATGGGTTCCTGCTGGTGTACAGCAATCTTTAAGTCATACCACAATTGGATTGAGGTCTGGGCTTTGACTTGGCCATTCCAAGACATTTAAATGTGTCCTCTTAAGCCACTCGAGTGTTGCTTTAGCAGTATGCTTTGGGTCATTGTCCTGCTGGAAGGTGAACCTCCGTCCCAGTCTCAAATCTCTAGAAGACTGAAACAGGTTTGCCTCAAGAATTTCCCTGTATTTAGCACCATCCATCATTCCTTCAATTTTGACCAGTTTCCAGTCCCTCCTAAAAAAAAAGCATCCCCAAAGCATGATGCTGCCACCACCATGCTTCACTGTGGGGATGGTGCTCTCGGGGTAATTATAGGTGTTGGGTTTGTGCCAGACATAGCGTTTTCCTTGATGGCCAGAGTACATTCTTCCATATGTTTGGGGAGTCTCCCACATGCCTTTTTGCGAACACCAAACGTGTTTGCTTGTTTTATTTCTAAGCAATGGCATTTTTCTGGCCACTCTTCCGTAAAGCCCAGCTCTGTGGAGTGTTCGGCTTAAAGTGGTCCTATGGACAGATACTCCAATCTCACTGTGGAGTTTTGCAGATCCTTCAGGGTTATCTTTGGTCTCTTTGTTGCCTCTCTGACTAATGCCCTCCTTGCCTGGTCCATGAGTTTTGGTGGACGGCCCTCTCTTGGCAGGTTTGTTGTGGTGCCATATTCTTTCCATTTTTGAATAATGTATTTAATGGGGCTCTGTGGGGTGTTTAAAGTTTCTGATATGTTTTTATAACTCAACCCTGGTCTGTACTTCTCCACTACTTCCCTAACCTGTATGGAGAGCTCCTTGGTCTTCATGGTGCCCCTTGCTTAGTGGTGCCCCTTGCTTAGTGGTGCCCCATGCTTAGTGGTGCTCCTTGGTCTTCATGGTGCCCCTTGCTTAGTGGTGCCCCTTGCTTAGTGGTGCCCCTTGCTTAGTGGTGCTCCTTGGTCTTCATCGTGCCCCTTGCTTAGTGGTGCCCCATGCTTAGTGGTGCCCCTTGCTTAGTGGTGCCCCATGCTTAGTGGTGCCCATTGCTTAGTGGTGCCCTTGCTTGGTGGTGCCCCTTGCTTGGTGGTGCCCCTTGCTTAGTGGTGCTCCTTGGTCTTCATGGTGCTCCTTGCTTAGTGGTGCCCCATGCTTAGTGGTGCCCCTTGCTTAGTGGTGCCCCATGCTTAGTGGTGCCCATTGCTTAGTGGTGCCCTTGCTTGGTGGTGCCCCTTGCTTGGTGGTGCCCCTTGCTTAGTGGTGCTCCTTGGTCTTCATGGTGCCCTTGCTTAGTGGTGCTCCTTGGTCTTCATGGTGCCCTTGCTTAGTGGTGCCCCTTGCTTAGTGGTGCGCCTTGTTAGTGGTGCCCCATGCTTAGTGGTGTTGCAGACTCTGGGGTCTTTCAGAACAGGTGTATTTATACTGAGATCATGTGATATATCATGTGATACTTAGATTGCCTACAGGTGGACTTTATTTAATTCATTATGTGACTTCTGAAGGTAATTGTTTGCACCAGATCTTATGTAGGGGCTTCATAGCAAAGGGGTGGCACCAGCTCTGCGCACGGTATTCCCGGTTCGCCAACACAGCCCAGTGTGGTCTTTTCCACCTCGCCGCACTGGCCTGGCTCCGACGGAGTGTCCAACCAGGTAGGGTTGTGCAGGCTCGGTGCTCGAGACCTCAAGTGCGCTTCCACTGGCCGGTCTATCCGGTGCCGCCTCCACGCACCAGCCTTCTGGTGGCAGCCCCCCGCACCAGGCTGTCTCTCCATCTCCTCCCTACAGTCTGGAGCTGCCAGAGCTGCCCGTCATCCAGGAGCTGCAAGAATCGCCCGTCACTCCGGCGCTGTCGGAGTCGCCCTTCGCGTCAGAGCTGCCGGAATCTCCGGTCCATTCGGCACCCATTGCTAGGCTCCCCAGTCCGAGGTCGGCAGCGAGGGTCGCCGCTCGAAAGAGGCCACGGAGGCGAGTGGGACAAAGAGTATGAGTATGGTGGAGTGGGGTCCACGTCCCGCGCCAGAGCCGCCACTGTGGACAGACACCCACCCAGACCCTCCCCTATAGGTTCAGGTTTTGCGGCCGAAGTCCGCACCTTTGGGGGAGGGGGTACTGTCACGTTCTGACCTTAGTTCCTCTGTTATGTCTTTGTTTTAGTATGGTCAGGGCGTGAGTTGGGTGGGTTGTCTATGTTCCTTTTTCTATGTTGTGTTTTGTGTTTGGCCTGGTATGGTTCTCAATCAGAGGCAGGTGTCGTTAGTTGTCTCTGATTGAGAATCACACTTAGATAGCCTTTTCCCACCTGTGTTTCGTGGGTGATTGTTTTCTGTTATTTGTATGTCACCTTTCAGAACTGTTTCGTTTTGTTTCTCCTTCGCTATTTTTTTTTTTTAGTGTTCTCGGTGAAATATATATATGATTAACACTGCGCTTTGGTCCTCACCTCATTCCATCATCACACACAGTACATTAATATATACAGGACTGTGTGGTGGTAACCCTTATAGTGTTGTGGAAAATTACCAATTAGACATGCTATGCTGTTTTCTACACAGATAATTGTCTATTGTTTTGAGCTAGTATTTTTCTGCTGATACAAACTGTCTTTGTTTAACTCAGGAATGCGGCCGGTTCTGGTTGGGTGTGACCACTGTAAGTGACATGTCCTGTTTGTTGGTATCTGCAAAGGACCCAGCTGGGTGGAGACATGCCAGAGAACAGAAACTAGCACAGAAACTTCTGAATAGTTCCTGAATAGTTTCTGAATAGTTCCTGAATACTTATGAATAATCTGTAGTGTGTCTTCCACTGTTCTGTTCTCACCACAACATGCTCTTCACTCTAACCACTTGGCAGGGTAGCCTAGTGTAGCCTAGTGGTTAGAGTGTTGGACTAGTAACTGGAAGATTGCGGGAGTTCAAACCCCCGAGCTGACATGGTACAAATCTGTCGTTCTGCCCCTGAACAGGCAGTTAACCTACTGTTCCCAGGCCTGTCATTGAAAATAAGTTTGTTCTTAACTGACTTGCCTGGTTAAATAAAGCTAAAATTTAAAAAAAAAAAAAATTCTCACACACATTGCTCATGCAGACCTTAGCCTGAGTCCCAGTCTATTTGTGTAATCATGCCAAATCCTTGTCACTCATGGTGATGCCAAATGTAATGAGAGTTGTCAAAAACACAAATCTATGACCCAGGCAACAGACACCTAGGATTATTCCTGTAGTCAACTCACACTCACACCACAAACACACACATTAACCCACTACCTGTATGTCTCCTCTGTCTAGGATCACTAACCCACTACCTGTATGTCTCCTCTGTCTAGGATCACTAACCCACTAACCCACTGTGGGATGTCTCCTCTGTCTAGGATCACTAACCAGGTAACCCACTAGTATGTCTCCTCTGTCTAGGATCACTAACCCACTACCTGATGTCTCCTCTGTCTAGGAACACATAACCCACTACCTGTATGTCTCCTTGTCTTCACAACCCACTACCAGAATGTTCTGTCTAGGATCATAACCCACTACCTGTGTCTCCCCTGTCTAGGATCACTGCCAACAAGGAACTACCTGTAACCCCTGTCTAGGATCAAACCCACTGACCCACTTATGTCTCTGGGATCACTAACCCACTACCTGTATGTCTCCCCTAAAAAAAAAAACCCTGTATGTCTCCTCTGTCTAGGATCACATTCCTCCTGTATGTCTCCTCTGTCTAGGATCACTAACTGCTGTATGTCAGACCTAACCCACTAGCCTGATGTCCCAGTCTGTGTAATCATGCCAAATGTCCCTTGTCTACTAACCCATGGTGATGTCCAAATGTAATGAGAGTTGTAAAAACACCCTGCTCTATGACCCAGGCAACAGACACCTAGGATTATTCCTGTAGTCAACTCTGTCACTCACACCAGGACACACATTAACCCACTACCTGTATGTCTCCTCTGTCTAGGATCACTAACCCACTACCTGTATGTCTCCTCTGTCTAGGATCACTAACCCATACAGGACTTAACCCACTACCTGTATGTCTCCTCTGTCTAGGATCACTAACCCACTACCTGTATGTCTCCCTGTCTAGGATCACTAACCCACTCACCTGTACCTGTGTCTCCTCTGTCTAGGATCACTAACCCACTACCCTGTATGTCTCCTCTGTCTAGGATCACTAACCCACTGTGTGGTGGTACCTGTATGTCTCCCTCTGTCCTAGGATCATTAATATATACAGGACTGTGTGGTGGTAACCCTGTAGTCACCCTGCTGTCTCTACCTCTCTACCTCACAGGTACATTAATATATACAGGACTGTGTGGTGGTAACCCTGTAGTCACCCTGCTGTCTCTACCTCTCTACCTCTTAATATATACAGGACTGTGTGGTGGTAACTGCTGTCTCTACCTCTCTACCTCACAGAGTACATTAATATATACAGGAAACCCACTACCTGTATGTCTCCTCTGTCTAGGATCACTAACCCACTGTGTGGTGGTAACCCTGTAGTCACCCTGCTGTCTCTACCTCTCTACCTCACAGAGTACATTAATATATACAGGACTGTGTGGTGGTAACCCTGTAGTCACCCTGCTGTCTCTACCTCACTACCTCACAGAGTACATTAATATATACAGGACTGTGTGGTGGTAACCCTGTGTCACCCTGCTGTCTCTACCTCTCTACCTCACAGAGTACATTAATATATACAGGACTGTGTGGTGGTAACCCTGTAGTCACCCTGCTGTCTCTACCTCTCTACCTCACAGAGTACATTAATATATACAGGACTGTGTGGTGGTAACCCTGTAGTCACCCTGCTGTCTCTACCTCTCTACCTCACAGAGTACATTAATATATACAGGACTGTGTGGTGGTAACCCTGTAGTCACCCTGCTGTCTCTACCTCTCTACCTCACAGAGTACATTAATATATACAGGACTGTGTGGTGGTAACCCTGTAGTCACCCTGCTGTCTCTACCTCTCTACCTCACAGAGTACATTAATATATACAGGACTGTGTGGTGGTAACCCTGTAGTCACCCTGCTGTCTCTACCTCTCTACCTCACAGAGTACATTAATATATACAGGACTGTGTGGTGGTAACCCTGTAGTCACCCTGCTGTCTCTACCTCTCTACCTCACAGAGTACATTAATATATACAGGACTGTGTGGTGGTAACCCTGTAGTCACCCTGCTGTCTCTACCTCTCTACCTCACAGAGTACATTAATATATACAGGACTGTGTGGTGGTAACCCTGTAGTCACCCTGCTGTCTCTACCTCTCTACCTCACAGAGTACATTAATATATACAGGACTGTGTGGTGGTAACCCTGTAGTCACCCTGCTGTCTCTACCTCTCTACCTCACAGAGTACATTAATATATACAGGACTGTGTGGTGGTAACCCTGTAGTCACCCTGCTGTCTCTACCTCTCATTAATATATACAGGACTGTGTGGTGGTAACCCTGAGTACATTAATATATACAGGACTGTGTGGTGGTAACCCTGTAGTCACCCTGCTGTCTCTACCTCTCTACCTCACAGAGTACATTAATATATACAGGACTGTGTGGTGGTAACCCTGTGTGTGGTCACCCCTGCTGTCTCTACCTCTCTACCTCACAGAGTATATTAATACCTCTTAAGGATCTCTTCAGGATCGGTGTACCGGGATGGTTGTTGCTAATGTGACTACATGACGTTGTAAGTAACAGTAAACTTTACAGGACATGTCTTGTATGGACAGAAAACATTCTTGTTAACCTTTATACGAGGTGTTGGACGCTAACAATTCATTAAAAATCCTACGATGTGATTTTCTGGATTTCTTCTCCTCATTTTGTGTCAGCGTTGAAGTGTACCTATGATGAAAATTACAGGCCTCTCTCATCTTTTTAAGTGGGAGAACTTGCACAATTGGTGGCTGACTAAATACTTTTTGCCCCACTCTATGCATATCCTAGTTTCTGGGCTGAATAGCAGGCAGTTTACCTTGGGCTTTTCATCCGGTGGTGAAAATAGTGCCCCCTAACCTAGTGAGGTTAATCTAACTGCACTGTCCAATTTACAGTAGCTATTACAGTGGAATAATACTATTGTTTGGTGAGAGTAGAAAAACATGTTATAGCAGCAACTGGTTTGATACATTCACCTCTTGTCATGTCCTGACCTTGGTTCCTTGTTTTTGTCTCTATTTTAGGTTGGTCAGGGCATATTTTAGGTTGGTCAGGGCGTGAGTTGGGGTGGGCATTCTATGTTTGGCCTGGTATGGCTCTCAATCAGAGGTAGCTGTCAATCGTTGTCCCTGATTGAGGACCATACTTAGGCAGCCTGTTTTTCCCACTTGAGTTGTGAGTGATTATTTTCTGTTTAGTGTTTTGTTGCACCTTGCAGAACTGTTCGTTGTGTCGGTTTGTTGTTTTTTTGTTCAAGTATTCATCTTCATTAAACTCATTATGAATACGCTGCACTTTGGTCCTCCTCTCCTTCCACCAACGACAGCCGTGACACCTCTGTAGGTAAATAATGTACTTACATTCAGTCATCTGCTCTGATTTGTCATCCCGAGGGTCCCAGAGATAAAATGTAGCATAGTTTTGTTTGATAAAATAAATGTTTATATTCAAATGTAGGAAAATCTCTCTCTTTCCTTTCTGAGTTAACTGGGACAAGACTTTTGAAGCTTTGGCTGGCAACTGTTTAAGAGATGGCTTGCTGATAAAAACCAAACAGCCACATTCCAGTCCATGATTAGTGGTGCATGTGAGACATATTTGTGGACCGGATGGGTCTAGACCTGTGTGGACAAGTTAAAACTTTTAAGCATAAACCCTGTGTGGGTCAAAAACCTTTGTGTGGGTTATAAACCCTGTGTGGGTTATAAACCCTGTGTGGGTTAAAAACCCTGCGCTGTAGAAATATATAATGATATAATGCATGTCTCTGTCCTAGCTATTTGCTAGAGGTCAGCTAACCAGTGCTAGTGGTCATCAGCTAACCTTTAGCTCTGAAATCTCTCGCCAGCCTTCACAACGCAATTCTAGCCAAAGCATACCGGACCTGTCTTCTCTCCATATCCCCGGATTCCCACCGCAAGCTCTGTACCTTTTCGCCTGGATCATTGCAGCTAGCTAGCTGCAGTCCGTGTGTCTACTCCTGGCTAACATCTCTGTCCCGAAGCTAGCACCAATTAGCCTGGAGCTAGCCCATGCTAGGACCACGTTATCTGCCCGAGGGGCTTATTCGACAGGCCCCTTTGTCGCGACGTCACCTGAACGCCCATCTGCTAAATGCGGCCCGCTAATGTTAGCTGTCTAGAGCATATCGACTGATATAGGTCCATCGGACAATATCTTGGGCCACTATACTTATTTTGCCAATTGGACTGGTCCCCTTTACCACACGGAACCCCACTAATCTATCACTACTGGTCTACCAACGGAAACGCACGAGGAGGCTAAAAACAGACTTCCTCCATCATCTGCTAGCTTGTTAGCCTCTTCCTGGTAGCCGGCTCGCTAGCCATCTGCTAGCCTGCTACAAACGGCCTAGCTAGCTGTCTGAATCGTGACCCCAACCACTGAACTCACTGAACCCTTATGATCACTTGGCTAAGCATGCCTCTCCTCAATGTCAATAGTCCTGCTCAATATGCCTTGTCTATTGCTGTTCTGGTTGGTATTTATTGTCTTATTTCACTGTAGAGCCTCCAGTCCTGCTCAATATGTGAATACAGTGGAGGTAAACATAGGCATTGAGTGACGATGAGAGAAATATTGTCTCTAGAAACATCATTTAAACCAGCCTCTGCCCCCAGATGTGCCCTGGACACCATATGTGAACTGATTGCCCCCATCTATCTTCAGAGCTCGTGCTGCTTGGTAACCTAAATTGGGACATGCTTAAAAACCTCTTGAAACTAGGGGCACTATTTTCATTTTTGGAAAAATAACGTTCCCAAAGTAAATGGGCTATTTTTCAGGACCAGATAATAGAATATGCATATAATTGACAGCTTTTGATAGAAAACACTCTAAAGTTTCCAAAACTGTAAAAATATTGTCTGTGAGTACAACAGAACTGATATTGCAGGAGAAAGCCTGAGAAAAAGCCAATCAGGAAGTGACTCTTATTTAGAAACCTCTGCGTTCCTATTGAGCAGTGAAAGGGATATCAACCAGATTCCTTTTTCTATAGCTTCCCTAATGTTTCTAGTGTCACAAGACAGTTCCAGGCTTTTATTTTGAAAACTGAGCATGAGCGACAACATTGTGTTAGTGGTCAGATGGTGTCTCTCAGAGTGATTTGTGTGGCCATTGTTTCTACTAACTGACCTGGTTGATATATCATCAAACAGATATTTTGAAAAACACCTTGAGGATTGATTATAAAAAAGTTTGCCATTATTATGGATCTAATTTGGAATATTTTTCGGCGTTGTCGTGACCGCAATTTACGGTCAATTTCTCAGCCAAACGTGAAGAAATAACGGAGCTATATCGGCTACAAAAATAATATTTATGCCACAAAAGGAACATTTGCTATCTAACTGGGAGTCTCGTGAGTGAAAACATCCGAAGCTCATCAAAGGTAAATGATTTAATTTGATTTCTTTTCTGATTTTCGTTACCAAGCTGCCTACTGCTAGCTGGGCATAATGCTGTGCTAGGCTATCGATAAACTTACACAAATCCTTGTCTTGCTTTGGCTGTAAAGCATAATTTCAAAATCTGAGATGACAGGGTGATTAACAAAAGGCTAAGCTGTGTTTCAATGTATTTCACTTGTGATTTCATGAATATTAATATTTTCTAGATGGATTTTTTTGTCCGTTGCGTTATGCTAATGAGTGTCAGTTGATGACAATTCTCCCGGATCCGGGAGGAGTAGTTCCAAGAAGTTATTAACACTCTTGAAGCTTAGTGTAGTAAACAGAGTGAGTACAGTAGTGTAGTAAACAGAGTGAGTACAGTAGTGTAGTAAACAGAGTGAGTACAGTAGTGTAGTAAACAGAGTGAGTACAGTAGAGTATTAGTAAACAGAGTGAGTACAGTAGTGTAGTAAACAGAGTGAGTACAGTAGAGTATTAGTAAACAGAGTGAGTACAGTAGTGTAGTAAACAGTGAGTACAGTAGAGTATTAGTAAACAGAGTGAGTACAGTAGTGTAAACAGAGAGAGTAAAGTAGAGTATTAGTAAACAGAGTGAGTACAGTAGAGTATTAGTAAACAGAGTAAACAGAGTACAGTAGAGTATTAGTAAACAGAGTGAGTACAGTAGTATTAGTAAACAGAGTGAGTACAGTAGAGTATTAGTAAACAGAGTGAGTACAGTAGAGTATTAGTAAACAGAGTGAGTACAGTAGAGTATTAGTAAACAGAGTAGTGAGTACAGTAGAGTATTAGTAAACAGAGTAAGTACAGTAGAGTATTAGTAAACAGAGTGAGTACAGTAGAGTATTAGTAAACAATCAAAGATGACAAGACTACATTTATCGACATGTCTGTAGACAGTGATACCCTCTTAAGGACATTTCCAAATGTAACTGCGGGTCGCTCAGGACCTGAAGTAGGGATACGCATTTCCTTGATACCATTTAAAATGACCTTTTGAGGTTTGTGGAAATGTGACATGAATGTTGGAGAATATAACACATTAGATCTGGTAAAAGATGAATGCAAACAAAAACATGTTTAATTCTTCCCATCGTTGAAATACAAGAGTTGGGCCATAATGTAATATGTCAGGTTTGAGACAATTTAGACTTTGGCCATTAAATGTCAGCAGTGTATTTGCAAAGTTGAAGACTGATTCAATGAACCATTCTGTTCAAAATGTTGTATTGAGACCTCCTAATGGTATTATTCCACTGTAATAGCTACTGTAAATTGGAGAGGGCAGTTAGATGAACAAGAATTGAAGCTTTCTGCCAATGTCAGATATGTCTATGTCCTGGGAAATGTTCTTGTTACTTACAACCTCATGCTAATCACATTAGCCTACGTTAGCTCAACCTCATGCTAATCACATTAGCCTACGTTAGCTCAACCTCATGCTAATCACATTAGCCTACATTAGCTCAACCTCATGCTAATCACATTAGCCTACATTAGCTCAACCGTCTCACAGGGGGAGACCGATCCCGTTGAGGATAACGCCCTTTTAGTGTAACACCAGATCCCAAATGAGTGGATTTCACAACTTGAATCTGTTTACACATTTTATCACATGTTTTTAATACTTCATTTGTGGAGGTGAAGAATCTTTTCAACTAATTTTGAGCATTTTTTATGAAAGTTAACTGAAGAGGTATAGTTTATGTTAACCTATATTCTAATTGTAATAGACTGTTTATCATCATGAACCTCCTCTGTTTGTCTGTCTAGAAACGGTGCTGTTACAGATGCTGCTTGTGTTTATCATCATGAACCTCTGTTGTCCGTCTAGAAACAGTGCTGTTACAGATACTGCTTGTGTTTGTCATCATGTGACGGGAAGATTAGAACATGTACCTTTTCTTTATGTTTAATGTGAAAACAAGGTTCATTTCATTCTAATTCTGAAGATGAATCAAAACATTTAGGCATTAAAGTAAATACATCGAAGCAAGGTGTTAGGTTGTAAACAGATGACCTCAAAAGAATGCAGAGAAAAGCTCAGAGTTTATTCACCCCACTGAATGCTGCATTTATATGCCACAGCTTGCACATAACCAAACAATAATTGATATGTCAAGACAAAGGTAGGGGTGTGACTTCTCAGAAATGTCCTTCTGTTTCCCAGAACTGCCTGTCGGTCTGTTGTTGAGCGGCTGGTATCACCCCTCCCCCATTATCCCCCATGTTGTTCCACCTCCTTGTGGGAGGAGCCAGGCGAGGCCACAGATCAGGTAAGTACAGATTCTTCTCCAGTGACGTCAACGTGATACTACCTCTGTTACACGGAACACATATCCTAGATCAGAGGAAGTTGATTTACAAACAGCAGAATGTTCTGGGTGGTGATGTGTGTTCCAGCTTCCACTGCCAACAAGGAACACAACTTCTTAACTGACTTGCCTGGTTAAATAAAGGTAAACTTAAAAAAAAAAAATTCTCACACACATTCCTCACTGCTGCAGACCTTAGCCTGAGTCCCAGTCTATTTGTGTAATCATGCCAAATCCTTGTCACTCATGGTGATGCCAAATGTAATGAGAGTTGTCAAAAACACAAATCTATGACCCAGGCAACAGACACCTAGGATTATTCCTGTAGTCAACTCACACTCACACCACAAACACACACATTAACCCACTACCTGTATGTCTCCTCTGTCTAGGATCACTAACCCACCCACTACCTGTATGTCTCCTCTGTCTAGGATCACTAACCCACATTAACCCACTACCTGTATGTCTCCTCTGTCTAGGATCACTAACCCACTACCTGTATGTCTCCCCTGTCTAGGATCACTAACCCACTACCTGTAACTCCTCTGTGTGGTGGTCACTAACCCACTACCTGTATGTCTCCCTGTCTAGTCTCTACCTCTCCTCTGTCTACCTAACACACTAACCCACTACCTGTATGTCTCCTCTGTCTAGGATACAACCCACTAATATATACAGGACTGTCTAGGATCACTAACCCACTCACCTGTAACCTGTCTCCCCTGAGTCACCCTGCTGTCTCATTAGGATCACTAACCCACAGGACTGTGTGGTGGTAACCCTGTAGTCACCCTGCTGTCTCTACCTCTCTAATATATACAGGACTGTGTGGTGGTAACCCTCTCACCCTCTGTCTCTACCTCTCTACCTCACAGAGTACATTAATATATACAGGACTGTGTGGTGGTAACCCTGTAGTCACCCTGCTGTCTCTACCTCTCTACCTCACAGAGTACATTAATATATACAGGACTGTGTGGTGGTAACCCTGTAGTCACCCTGCTGTCTCTACCTCTCTACCTCACAGAGTACATTAATATATACAGGACTGTGTGGTGGTAACCCTGTAGTCACCCTGCTGTCTCTACCTCTCTACCTCACAGAGTACATTAATATATACAGGACTGTGTGGTGGTAACCCTGTAGTCACCCTGCTGTCTCTACCTCTCTACAGAGTACATTAATATATACAGGACACAGAGTACATTAATATATACAGGACTGTGTGGTGGTAACCCTGTAGTCACCCTGCTGTCTCTACCTCTCTACCTCACAGAGTACATTAATATATACAGGACTGTGTGGTGGTAACCCTGTAGTCACCCTGCTGTCTCTACCTCTCTACCTCACAGAGTACATTAATATATACAGGACTGTGTGGTGGTAACCCTGTAGTCACCCTGCTGTCTCTACCTCTCTACCTCACAGAGTACATTAATATATACAGGACTGTGTGGTGGTAACCCTGTAGTCACCCTGCTGTCTCTACCTCTCTACCTCACAGAGTACATTAATATATACAGGACTGTGTGGTGGTAACCCTGTAGTCACCCTGCTGTCTCTACAGGACTCTCTGCTGTCTCTACCTCTCTACCTCACAGAGTACATTAATATATACAGGACTGTGTGGTGGTAACCCTGTAGTCACCCTGCTGTCTCTACCTCTCTTCCCTCACAGAGTACATTAATATATACAGGACTGTGTGGTGGTAACCCTGTAGTCACCCTGCTGTCTCTACCTCTCTACCTCACAGAGTACATTAATAACTCTTAAGGATCTCTTCAGGATCGGTGTACCGGGATGGTTGTTGCTAATGTGACAACATGACGTTGTAAGTAACAGTAAACTTTACAGGACATGTCTTGTATGGACAGAAAACATTCTTGTTAACCTTTATACGAGGTGTTGGACGCTAACAATTCATTAAAAATCCTACGATGTGATTTTCTGGATTTCTTCTCCTCATTTTGTGTCAGCGTTGAAGTGTACCTATGATGAAAATTACAGGCCTCTCTCATATTTTTAAGTGGGAGAACTTGCACAATTGGTGGCTGACTAAATACTTTTTTGCCCCACTCTATGCATATCCTAGTTTCTGGGCTGAATAGCAGGCAGTTTACCTTGGGCTTTTCATCCGGTGGTGAAAATAGTGCCCCCTAACCTAGTGAGGTTAATCTAACTGCACTGTCCAATTTACAGTAGCTATTACAGTGGAATAATACTATTGTTTGGTGAGAGTAGAAAAACATGTTATAGCAGCAACTGGTTTGATACATTCACCTCTTGTCATGTCCTGACCTTGGTTCCTTGTTTTTGTCTCTATTTTAGGTTGGTCAGGGCATATTTTAGGTTGGTCAGGGCGTGAGTTGGGGTGGGCATTCTATGTTTGGCCTGGTATGGCTCTCAATCAGAGGTAGCTGTCAATCGTTGTCCCTGATTGAGGACCATACTTAGGCAGCCTGTTTTTCCCACTTGAGTTGTGAGTGATTATTTTCTGTTTAGTGTTTTGTTGCACCTTGCAGAACTGTTCGTTGTGTCGGTTTGTTGTTTTTTTGTTCAAGTATTCATCTTCATTAAACTCATTATGAATACGCTGCACTTTGGTCCTCCTCTCCTTCCACCACCGACAGCCGTGACACCTCTGTAGGTAAATAATGTACTTACATTCAGTCATCTGCTCTGATTTGTCATCCTGAGGGTCCCAGAGATAAAATGTTGCATAGTTTTGTTTGATAAAATAAATGTTTATATTCAAATGTAGGAAAATCTCTCTCTCTTCCTTTCTGAGTTAACTGGGACAAGACTTTTGAAGCTTTGGCTGGCAACTGTTTAAGAGATGGCTTGCTGATAAAAACCAAACAGCCACATTCCAGTCCATGATTAGTGGTGCATGTGAGACATATTTGTGGACCGGATGGGTCTAGACCTGTGTGGACAAGTTAAAACTTTTAAGCATAAACCCTGTGTGGGTCAAAAACCTTTGTGTGGGTTATAAACCCTGTGTGGGTTATAAACCCTGTGTGGGTTAAAAAGCGCTGTAGAAATATATAATGATATAATGCATGTCTCTGTCCTAGCTATTTGCTAGAGGTCAGCTAACCAGTGCTAGTGGTCATCAGCTAACCTTTAGCTCTGAAATCTCTCGCCAGCCTTCACAACGCAATTCTAGCCAAAGCATACCGGACCTGTCTTCTCTCCATATCCCCGGATTCCCACCGCAAGCTCTGTACCTTTTCGCCTGGATCATTGCAGCTAGCTAGCTGCAGTCCGTGTGTCTACTCCTGGCTAACATCTCTGTCCCGAAGCTAGCACCAATTAGCCTGGAGCTAGCCCATGCTAGGACCACGTTATCTGCCCGAGGGGCTTATTCGACAGGCCCCTTTGTCGCGACGTCACCTGAACGCCCATCTGCTAAATGCGGCCCGCTAATGTTAGCTGTCTAGAGCATATCGACTGATATAGGTCCATCGGACAATATCTTGGGCCACTATACTTATTTTGCCAATTGGACTGGTCCCCTTTACCACACGGAACCCCACTAATCTATCACTACTGGTCTACCAACGGAAACGCACGAGGAGGCTAAAAACAGACTTCCTCCATCATCTGCTAGCTTGTTAGCCTCTTCCTGGTAGCCGGCTCACTAGCCATCTGCTAGCCTGCTACAAACGGCCTAGCTAGCTGTCTGAATCGTGACCCCAACCACTGAACTCACTGAACCCTTATGATCACTTGGCTAAGCATGCCTCTCCTCAATGTCAATAGTCCTGCTCAATATGCCTTGTCTATTGCTGTTCTGGTTGGTATTTATTGTCTTATTTCACTGTAGAGCCTCCAGTCCTGCTCAATATGTGAATACAGTGGAGGTAAACATAGGCATTGAGTGACGATGAGAGAAATATTGTCTCTAGAAACATCATTTAAACCAGCCTCTGCCCCCAGATGTGCCCTGGACACCATATGTGAACTGATTGCCCCCCATCTATCTTCAGAGCTCGTGCTGCTTGGTAACCTAAATTGGGACATGCTTAAAAACCTCTTGAAACTAGGGGCACTATTTTCATTTTTGGAAAAATAACGTTCCCAAAGTAAATGGGCTATTTTTCAGGACCAGATAATAGAATATGCATATAATTGACAGCTTTTGATAGAAAACACTCTAAAGTTTCCAAAACTGTAAAAATATTGTCTGTGAGTACAACAGAACTGATATTGCAGGAGAAAGCTTGAGAAAAAGCCAATCAGGAAGTGACTCTTATTTAGAAACCTCTGCGTTCCTATTGAGCAGTGAAAGGGATATCAACCAGATTCCTTTTTCTATAGCTTCCCTAATGTTTCTAGTGTCACAAGACAGTTCCAGGCTTTTATTTTGAAAACTGAGCATGAGCGACAACATTGTGTTAGTGGTCAGATGGTGTCTCTCAGAGTGATTTGTGTGGCCATTGTTTCTACTAACTGACCTGGTTGATATATCATCAAACAGATATTTTGAAAAACACCTTGAGGATTGATTATAAAAAAGTTTGCCATTATTATGGATCTAATTTGGAATATTTTTCGGCGTTGTCGTGACCGCAATTTACGGTCAATTTCTCAGCCAAACGTGAAGAAATAACGGAGCTATATCGGCTACAAAAATAATATTTATGCCACAAAAGGAACATTTGCTATCTAACTGGGAGTCTCGTGAGTGAAAACATCCGAAGCTCATCAAAGGTAAATGATTTAATTTGATTGCTTTTCTGATTTTCGTTACCAAGCTGCCTACTGCTAGCTGGGCATAATGCTATGCTAGGCATTTACATTAGATTTACATTTAAGTCATTTAGCAGACGCTCTTATCCAGAGCGACTTACAAATTGGTGAATTCACCTTCTGACATCCAGTGTTACAGCCACTTTACAATAGTGCATCTAAATCATTAAGGGGGGGGGTGGTGAGAAGGATTACTTATCTTATCCTAGGTATTCCTTGAAGAGGTGGGGTTTCAGGTGTCTCCGGAAGGTGGTGATTGACTCCGCTGTCCTGGCGTCGTGAGGGAGTTTGTTCCACCATTGGGGGCCAGAGCAGCGAACAGTTTTGACTGGGCTGAGCGGGAACTGTACTTCCTCAATGGTAGGGAGGCGAGCAGGCCAGAGGTGGATGAACGCAGTGCCCTTGCTTGGGTGTAGGGCCTGATCAGAGCCTGGAGGTACTGCGGTGCCGTTCCCCTCACAGCTCCGTAGGCAAGCACCATGGTCTTGTAGCGGATGCGAGCTTCAACTGGAAGCCAGTGGAGAGAGCGGAGGAGCGGGGTGACGGAGAGAACTTGGGAAGGTTGAACACCAGACGGGCTGCGGCGTTCTGGATGAGTTGTAGGGGTTTAATGGCACAGGCAGGGAGCCCAGCCAACAGCGAGTTGCAGTAATCCAGACGGGAGATGACAAGTGCCTGGATTAGGACCTGCGCCGCTTCCTGTGTGAGGCAGGGTCGTACTCTGCGGATGTTGTAGAGCATGAACCTACAGGAACGGGCCACCGCCATGATGTTGGTTGAGAACGACAGGGTGTTGTCCAGGATCACGCCAAGGTTCTTAGCGCTCTGGGAGGAGGACACAATGGAGTTGTCAACCGTGATGGCGAGATCATGGAACGGGCAGTCCTTCCCCGGGAGGAAGAGCAGCTCCGTCTTGCCGAGGTTCAGCTTGAGGTGGTGATCCGTCATCCACACTGATATGTCTGCCAGACATGCAGAGATGCGATCGCCACCTGGTCATCAGAAGGGGGAAAGGAGAAGATTAATTGTGTGTCGTCTGCATAGCAATGATAAGAGAGACCATGTGAGGTTATGACAGAACCAAGTGACTTGGTGTATAGCGAGAATAGGAGAGGGCCTAGAACAGAGCCCTGGGGACACCAGTGGTGAGAGCGCGTGGCGGGAGACAGATTCTCGCCACGCCACCTGGTAGGAGCGACCTGTCAGGTAGGACGCAATCCAAGCGTGGGCCGCGCCGGAGATGCCCAACTCGGAGAGGGTGGAGAGGAGGATCTGATGGTTCACAGTATCGAAGGCAGCCGATAGGTCTAGAAGGATGAGAGCAGAGGAGAGAGAGTTAGCTTTAGCAGTGCGGAGCGCCTCCGTGATACAGAGAAGAGCAGTCTCAGTTGAATGACTAGTCTTGAAACCTGACTGATTTGGATCAAGAAGGTCATTCTGAGAGAGATAGTGGGAGAGCTGGCCAAGGACGGCACGTTCAAGAGTTTTGGAGAGAAAAGAAAGAAGGGATACTGGTCTGTAGTTGTTGACATCGGAGGGATCGAGTGTAGGTTTTTTCAGAAGGGGTGCAACTCTCGCTCTCTTGAAGACGGAAGGGACGTAGCCAGCGGTCAGGGATGAGTTGATGAGCGAGGTGAGGTAAGGGAGAAGGTCCCCGGAAATGGTCTGGAGAAGAGAGGAGGGGATAGGGTCAAGCGGGCAGGTTGTTGGGCGGCCGGCCGTCACAAGAAGCGAGATTTCATCTGGAGAGAGAGGGGAGAAAGAGGTCAGAGCACAGGGTAGGGCAGTGTGAGCAGAACCAGCGGTGTCGTTTGACTTAGCAAACGAGGATCGGATGTCGTCGACCTTCTTTTCAAAATGGTTGACGAAGTCATCTGCAGAGAGGGAGGAGGGGGGAGGGGGGAGGAGGATTCAGGAGGGAGGAGAAGGTGGCAAAGAGCTTCCTAGGGTTAGAGGCAGATGCTTGGAATTTAGAGTGGTAGAAAGTGGCTTTAGCAGCAGAGACAGAGGAGGAAAATGTAGAGAGGAGGGAGTGAAAGGATGCCAGGTCCGCAGGGAGGCGAGTTTTCCTCCATTTCCGCCGGCTGCCCGGAGCTCTGTTCTGTGAGCTCGCAATGAGTCATCGAGCCACGGAGCGGGAGGGGAGGACCGAGCCGGCCTGGAGGATAGGGGACATAGAGAGTCAAAGGATGCAGAAAGGGAAGAGAGGAGGGTTGAGGAGGCAGACTCAGGAGAAAGGTTGGAGAAGGTATGAGCAGAGGGAAGAGATGATAGGATGGAAGAGGAGAGAGTAGCGGGGAGAGAGAGCGAAGGTTGGGACGGCGCGATACCATCCGAGTAGGGGCAGTGTGGGAAGTGTTGGATGAGAGCGAGAGGAAAAGGATACAAGGTAGTGGTCGGAGACTTGGAGGGGAGTTGCAATGAGGTTAGTGGAAGAACAGCATCTAGTAAAGATGAGGTCGAGCGTATTGCCTGCCTTGTGAGTAGGGGGGAAGGTGAGAGGGTGAGGTCAAAAGAGGAGAGGAGTGGAAAGAAGGAGGCAGAGAGGAATGAGTCAAAGGTAGACGTGGGGAGGTTAAAGTCGCCCAGGACTGTGAGAGGTGAGCCGTCCTCAGGAAAGGAGCTTATCAAGGCATCAAGCTCATTGATGAACTCTCCGAGGGAACCTGGAGGGCGATAAATGATAAGGATGTTAAGCTTGAAAGGGCTGGTAACTGTGACAGCATGGAATTCAAAGGAGGCGATAGATAGATGGGTAAGGGGAGAGAGAGAGAATGACCACTTGGGAGAGATGAGGATCCCGGTGCCACCACCCCGCTGACCAGAAGCTCTCGGGGTGTGCGAGAACACGTGGGCGGACGAAGAGAGCAGTAGGAGTAGCAGTGTTATCTGTGGTGATCCATGTTTCCGTCAGTGCCAGGAAGTCGAGGGACTGGAGGAGGCATAGGCTGAGATGAACTCTGCCTTGTTGGCCGCAGATCGGCAGTTCCAGAGGCTACCGGAGACCAGGAACTCCACGTGGGTCGTGCGCGCTGGGACCACCAGATTAGGGTGGCCGCGGCCACGCGGTGTGGAGCGTTTGTATGGTCTGTGCAGAGAGGAGAGAACAGGGATAGATAGACACATAGTTGACAGGGTACAGAAGAGGCTACGCTAATGCAAAGGAGATTGGAATGACAAGTGGACTACACGTCTCGAATGTTCAGAAAGTTAAGCTTACGTAGCAAGAATCTTATAGACTAAAATGATTGAAATGATACAGTACTGCTGGAGTAGGCTAGCTGGTAGTGGCTGCGATGTAGCTAACCTAGAAAATCGCTCTAGGCTAAACAATTGACTTAGATACAAAGACGGCTATGTAGCTAGCTAGCTACGATCAAACAAAACAAACCGTTGTACTGTAATAGTTACTACAGTGCTGCTATTCGGGGGCTAGCTGGCTAGCTACGTTAAGAGAACGACAATAGCTGGCCAGCTAACCTAGAAAATCGCTCTAGGCTACACAATTGTCTTAGATACAAAGACGGCTACGTTAGGACGACGAAATACGATAATATGCAATTGTCGTTGATACAAAGACGGCTATGTAGCTAGCTAAGAAGAAATTGCTAAGATAAGACAAATCAAACCGTTGTACTATAACGAAATGTAATGAAAAGTTATACTACCTGCGGACCGAAGTGTAGATGCGACCGCTCGCTCCAACCGGAACCGGAAGGACTATCGATAAACTTACACAAATCCTTGTCTTGCTTTGGCTGTAAAGCATAATTTCAAAATCTGAGATGACAGGGTGATTAACAAAAGGCTAAGCTGTGTTTCAATGTATTTCACTTGTGATTTCATGAATATTAATTGTCCGTTGCGTTATGCTAATGAGTGTCAGTTGATGACAATTCTCCCGGATCCGGGAGGAGTAGTTCCAAGAAGTTATTAACACTCTTGAAGCTAGGAGGCAGTAGTGTAGTAAACAGAGTGAGTACAGTAGTGTAGGTAACAGAGTGAGTACAGTAGTGTAGTAAACAGAGTGAGTACAGTAGTGTAGTAAACAGAGTGAGTACAGTAGAGTATTAGTAAACAGAGTGAGTACAGTAGTGTATTAAACAGAGTGAGTACAGTAGAGTATTAGTAAACAGAGTGAGTACAGTAGAGTATTAGTAAACAGAGAGAGTACAGTAGAGTATTAGTAAACAGAGAGAGTACAGTAGAGTATTAGTAAACAGAGTGAGTACAGTAGAGTATTAGTAAACAGAGAGAGTACAGTAGAGTATTGGTAAACAGAGTGAGTACAGTAGTGTAGTAAACAGAGTGAGTACAGTAGAGTATTAGTAAACAGAGTGAGTACAGTAGAGTATTAGTAAACAATCAAAGATGACAAGACTACATTTATCGACATGTCTGTAGACAGATGATACCCTCTGTAAGGACATTTCCAAATGTAACTGCGGGTCGCTCAGGACCTGAAGTAGGGATACGCATTTCCTTGATACCATTTAAAATGACGTTTTGAGGTTTGTGGAAATGTGACATGAATGTAGGAGAATATAACACATTAGATCTGGTAAAAGATGAATGCAAACAAAAACATGTTTAATTCTTCCCATCGTTGAAATACAAGAGTTGGGCCATAATGTAATATGTCAGGTTTGAGACAATTTAGACTTTGGCCATTAAATGTCAGCAGTGTATTTGCAAAGTTGAAGACTGATTCAATGAACCATTCTGTTCAAAATGTTGTATTGAGACCTCCTAATGGTATTATTCCACTGTAATAGCTACTGTAAATTGGAGAGGGCAGTTAGATGAACAAGAATTGAAGCTTTCTGCCAATGTCAGATATGTCTATGTCCTGGGAAATGTTCTTGTTACTTACAACCTCATGCTAATCACATTAGCCTACGTTAGCTCAACCTCATGCTAATCACATTAGCCTACGTTAGCTCAACCTCATGCTAATCACATTAGCCTACATTAGCTCAACCTCATGCTAATCACATTAGCCTACGTTAGCTCAACCGTCTCACAGGGGGAGACCGATCCCGTTGAGGATAACGCCCTTTTAGTGTAACACCAGATCCCAAATGAGTGGATTTCACAACTTGAATCTGTTTACACATTTTATCACGTTTTTAATACTTCATTTGTGGAGGTGAAGAATCTTTTCAACTAATTTTGAGCATTTTTTATGAAAGTTAACTGAAGAGGTATAGTTTATGTTAACCTATATTCTAATTGTAATAGACTGTTTATCATCATGAACCTCCTCTGTTTGTCTGTCTAGAAACGGTGCTGTTACAGATACTGCTTGTGTTTATCATCATGAACCTCTGTTGTCTGTCTAGAAACAGTGCTGTTACAGATACTGCTTGTGTTTGTCATCATGTGACGGGAAGATTAGAACATGTACATTTTCTTTATGTTTAATGTGAAAACAAGGTTCATTTCATTCTAATTCTGAAGATGAATCAAAACATTTAGGCATTAAAGTAAATACATCGAAGCAAGGTGTTAGGTTGTAAACAGATGACCTCAAAAGAATGCAGAGAAAAGCTCAGAGTTTATTCACCCCACTGAATGCTGCATTTATATGCCACAGCTTGCACATAACCAAACAATAATTGATATGTCAAGACAAAGGTAGGGGTGTGACTTCTCAGAAATGTCCTTCTGTTTCCCAGAACTGCCTGTCGGTCTGTTGTTGAGCGGCTGGTATCACCCCTCCCCCATTATCCCCCATGTTGTTCCACCTCCTTGTGGGAGGAGCCAGGCGAGGCCACAGATCAGGTAAGTACAGATTCTTCTCCAGTGACGTCAACGTGATACTACCTCTGTTACACGGAACACATAACCTAGATCAGAGGAAGTTGATTTACAAACAGCAGAATGTTCTGGGTGGTGATGTGTGTTCCAGCTTCCACTGCCAACAAGGAACACAACTTCTTAACTGACTTGCCTGGTTAAATAAAGGTAAAATTAAAAAAAAAAAATTCTCACACACATTCCTCACTGCTGCAGACCTTAGCCTGAGTCCCAGTCTATTTGTGTAATCATGCCAAATCCTTGTCACTCATGGTGATGCCAAATGTAATGAGAGTTGTCAAAAACACAAATCTATGACCCAGGCAACAGACACCTAGGATTATTCCTGTAGTCAACTCACACTCACACCACAAACACACACATTAACCAACTACCTGTATGTCTCCTCTGTCTAGGATCACTAACCCACTACCTGTATGTCTCCTCTGTCTAGGATCACTAACCCACATTAACCCACTACCTGTATGTCTCCTCTGTCTAGGATCACTAACCCACTACCTGTATGTCTCCCCTGTCTAGGATCACTAACCCACTACCTGTATGTCTCCTCTGTCTAGGATCACTAACCCACATTAACCCACTACCTGTATGTCTCCCCTGTCTAGGATCACTAACCCACTACCTGTATGTCTCCTCTGTCTAGGATCACTAACCCACATTAACCCACTACCTGTATGTCTCCCCTGTCTAGGATCACTAACCCACTACCTGTATGTCTCCTCTGTCTAGGATCACTAACCCGCTACCTGTATGTCTCCTCTGTCTAGGATCACTAACCCACTACCTGTATGTCTCCTCTGTCTAGGATCACTAACCCACTACCTGTATGTCTCCTCTCTAGGATCACTAACCCACTACCTGTATGTCTCCCCCTGTCTAGGATCACTAACCCACTACCTGTATGTCTCCTCTGTCTAGGATCACTAACCCACTACCTGTATGTCTCCTCTGTCTAGGATCACTAACCCACTACCTGTATGTCTCCTCTGTCTAGGATCACTAACCCACTACCTGTATGTCTCCTCTGTCTAGGATCACTAACCCACTACCTGTATGTCTCCTCTGTCTAGGATCACTAACCCACTACCTGTATGTCTCCTCTGTCTAGGATCACTAACCCACACTAACCCACTACCTGTATGTCTCCTCTGTCTAGGATCACTAACCCACACTAACCCACTACCTGTATGTCTCCTCTGTCTAGGATCACTAACCCACTACCTGTATGTCTCCCCTGTCTAGGATCACTAACCCACTACCTGTATGTCTCCCCTGTCTAGGATCACTAACCCACTACCTGTATGTCTCCTCTGTCTAGGATCACTAACCCACTACCTGTATGTCTCCTCTGTCTAGGATCACTAACCCACTACCTGTATGTCTCCCTGTCTAGGATCATTAACCCACTACCTGTATGTCTCCTCTGTCTAGGATCACTAACCCACTACCTGTATGTCTCCCCTGTCTAGCATTAGTAACTGTGTGGTGGTAACCTGTAGTCACCCTGTGTCTCTACCTCTACCTCACAGAGTACATAATATATACAGGACTGTGTGGTGGTAACCCTGTAGTCACCCTGCTGTCTCTACCTCTCTACCTCACAGAGTACATTAATATATACAGGACTGTGTGGTGGTAACCCTGTAGTCACCCTGCTGTCTCTACCTCTCTACCTCACAGAGTACATTAATATATACAGGACTGTGTGGTGGTAACCCTGTAGTCACCCTGCTGTCTCTACCTCTCTACCTCACAGAGTACATTAATAT
The DNA here is from genome assembly GCF_036934945.1 of Oncorhynchus masou masou. Classification (NCBI taxonomy): domain Eukaryota; kingdom Metazoa; phylum Chordata; class Actinopteri; order Salmoniformes; family Salmonidae; genus Oncorhynchus; species Oncorhynchus masou. Next base: position 70,437 of record NW_027008814.1, read on the forward strand.
ATACAGGACTGTGTGGTGGTAACCCTGTAGTCACCCTGCTGTCTCTACCTCTCTACCTCACAGAGTACATTAATATATACAGGACTGTGTGGTGGTAACCCTGTAGTCACCCTGCTGTCTCTACCTCTCTACCTCACAGAGTACATTAATATATACAGGACTGTGTGGTGGTAACCCTGTAGTCACCCTGTAGTCACCCTGCTGTCTCTACCTCTCTACCTCACAGAGTACATTAATATATACAGGACTGTGTGGTGGTAACCCTGTAGTCACCCTGCTGTCTCTACCTCTCTACCTCACAGAGTACATTAATATATACAGGACTGTGTGGTGGTAACCCTGTAGTCACCTCCTACTTAATATATACAGGACTGTGTGGTGGTAACCCTCTACCTCTCTACCTCACAGAGTACATTAATATATACAGGACTGTGTGGTGGTAACCCTGCTGTCTCTACCTCTCTACCTCTCAGAGTCACCCTGCTGTCTCTACCTCTCTACCTCACAGAGTACATTAATATA